>NC_136500.1:10998103-11050603 GCF_053919585.1 Euprymna scolopes
ATAGATAGATAGATAGATAACTTATGTAAATCAATTGATTTAATCTGGAGTCTAGATTGAAGCTAACTGGGCACAATTGTGTTCTAATTTACGAGATGTTGATTCTCATTGAAAGATATTTATCAAGTCAAAGACAGGCCGTAACTTCTTATTAGAAGAAACATTCAACCCCCAAAGCGATCAGATAAATTAACATTAACATCTCGAAACTGGTGCAAATAGACAACGCGTCAATTTATCTCGCAGATCGCAGTGAATGAAGTGATAACAAAGAATAGACGGCTTTATATATCATTTCGTCTCCCCCTCTTTTCCTCCTCCGCCTCCGCCTTCTCGTCTATCATTCACAGATATCTGAATGGTAAAAGAGATCCGAGAACAACAATAAAAGAGGGCGTGTTATAAATTTCCACGCTATCAATTTACATGTGAATTGCGTCTCAATCACTAACCGGATGCAACTAGGTGCAACCGGAAGTGATCGTTACTTATTACAAAACGCTTGTGAAGTGAGAAAAACGTTGTTTTAAAAAGTCTACTAAATTGCAATAAAAGAGAAAAAAACAGGATGGATTTGCATAAACATAAAATACTTTAACGCATAAACATATGAGTCAATAAACGAACATATATATATATATAATGAACCCTTTTTCGGGGTCAACGGCCAACTAGCACCGTGTGTGTTTGTGTGAATGTATGTGTGTGCTAGGGTGGAGAGGGCTCCCGTAAGCCGTGGTGAAGGCAACCTTTCTAGGAGAAGCAAATTTCTGATTTAAAAAAAACATAAAGCGGGAGACCAGTACCCGCATTAAGCTGGTTTGCAGTTTAACTTGTTGCTAGCTATCTTGCTCTTGCTTGTTGCTGGATCTCAACATTTTGAACTGAGAAAGAGACTTAGTTGACGTACAAAGCTAAGACTCTGTAACATCATCTGTGTATAGATACTCCCTCGGGCATTTGTCTATTCAAATGGTCCTGTGGTAATGGAGGTCATTATTGGGCTTATGGACTTTAAGTGTCTGAGGGAGTGGCACTCGTCTGACAAGACGTTGCAATCATCATATATATATATATATATATATATATATATATATATATAATGCTCCCTATATTAGGTTGAGCATTTGGGAAGTGATATACAAATTACCATTAGTGTATGAAGCGATCCTCTTTGTGTAAACTAATTGAGCTTAGGAAATTTGGACAATGCCAAAACATTTAGCAGCAGCTGTATAGCGCAACGGTTAGAAGCTCCGACTGTCGTTTGGGCGATCCTGGCTTCAGGTAGTTGCTTGTCTAGCTGTACTAATGAGCTGTGGAGCAGCGAAATAGTACTGTATGTAGATGATTATATATATATATATATATATATATATTTACTGCTGTACCCGGCCACGTGTTGCTGTGGCTCAGTTTGTTAAAATGGAACACATTCCTCAAGAAAAATTGCATTTTGTTCGTTTATTTACTTTTATTATTTTTTGCAATTTTTTTTATCAATAAAAGTTGTTGTTCCACCCCCCCCCCCCAAAAAAAAAAAAAATTAATTTTTTACCATAAATTGTTAGGTGAAAGTTTTTGGGGGTTTTTTTCAGGAAAACTTGCACTTTTTTTAAAGAAATTTGGCAGTAAACGTTTCTTTTTGAAAACGGATTTTTTTATTATAAAAAGAAAAGAGGAATGCTTTATGTGAACATTGTAAATAGTTAGGTGAAAGTAGAGAAAAGTTTGATTTTTTTTCAAGAGACTGTACAAATTATTTTTTTTCAACAGATGTTAAGAAAAACAGAAAACATATTTCCATCATTAATTATGCAAAAAAAAAATAAAGTGGAAAACTTTCTGTTATTAATGTTTGCTAAAAATAAATACAGTAAACTTCGCTGAAGTGTTAGCATATGCTGCATTTTAAAAAGTTGGTTCATGCTGACAATTAAATATAATAAATATCTAAAAATTAGTAAAAAATAAGTAAAATCATGAATGACGGCTCTTAGGGGGGGCAAGTAAGTAGGAACAACACAATCATTTGTGTAAAATAATTAATATTCGAGAAATTGTAAACAATAACAAAAATACCTGATACCAAATGCAGTAAAATTCAAGTATTTTTTATACGTGCTGAAACTGTTATTTTTATTTCATTTCTTTTATTAAAAGTTGTATTTCCAACAATTAACTGGTAGCATGTCGTTTAACCATTGGGGACTTCACTCTTGTAAAATTGTATAAAAAATCTATGACTATCACTAACTCTAAATCTGGGAGTGCAACTCGAACTTAGGGTTAGTGGTAGATAAGTCATTTGTTAGGTGTGTCAGAAATTTCGTGAAAAATATTGAATAACTCCACCCCGTTTTCCAAGCTTATAACTCCTCCTCGAAAAATGTAATTCAAGCCCTAATTTTTTTTTTCAATTAAAGGAGCTGGCACTGTCGGTGGGGCATTAGAATACACCGACTGCCCCCCCCCTGCAGAGGGTAAAAGTCCCTCAATGGGGGTCCTGGATATGACCTTAAACTATGTCCAGTGGTGAGGCCCCAGCTTGCGGGCTTTGGGGAGTGTGGAGCCACCCTTTAATTACCATTGCTCCCAGGTCCACTCTGACCCGGAGTGGTAGTACCTGTTAGGGTTCCAACTATGGGTTAAATAGAAACCGACTTGAAAACAACAAATATATTCTACTAAAAAAATTCTTCTTCAAAATCTTTGGATTCGGCATTAAATAACCCGAAAAGGGTTGATATGCCGTAAAACAAAAAACAACCAACCAAATCAATTAAAGGAGCAAGGACCAAGGTTTCATTTAAAAAACAAAATTTTTTTTAAAATAACGTGTTTTTAAAAAAAGTTTTAAACTTTGAACTTCACAGGTAAATTTCTAAAAAACACTACTTTTTGTTTTAAATTTGAATATATTATTTATTGATCTTTTATCTTCAATTAGTGATATATAACACTTTGGTGAGTAAATTAATTATTTACTTTTTAATAGACATTTCAAAATGTGGAGGTTAAATTAAAAAAAACGTTTATTTAAAATATTATATTCGGTTCATTGGAAAGAGCATAAAATTTCACATTGATCCTGAAAATATCGTAAAAATTGAATCAATAGAAAATTTTTGATAGATTTTTAAAGTTTAAAAATGGAAAATACTGAGCTCGTAAAATTCAATTAATTTC
Source organism: Euprymna scolopes (assembly GCF_053919585.1). Classification (NCBI taxonomy): domain Eukaryota; kingdom Metazoa; phylum Mollusca; class Cephalopoda; order Sepiida; family Sepiolidae; genus Euprymna; species Euprymna scolopes. Next base: position 11,001,293 of record NC_136500.1, read on the forward strand.
ATTACTGTTTTTTAAAAAATAAAAAAAATAATATTTCTATTACTTTTTATACAACTTTAATAGTTTATTTTGGAAGTATAATCTATAAAGAAAATAAAAAAATCCACTTTTAAAAGAGAAATTACGAGTTTTTTATATTTTATTCGCAGTTTTGTGTTAGGGGTATCAAAAATTAATGCAAAAATTCTGATACAGCTAGTCATTTAAGCCTTACTCCTTAAGCGATAAGCGGACATTATTTTTTTTTCAGTGTATAAAATCCACTTTGACCAACATATTTGGAAATTAGAAAAATAAAAAAACAAAAAAAACATTGTTTTAGCATGTTAAAAGTATTTAGGTTGGTGGATAATTAAATTCTACTGTGTTTGGTATAAGTTTTTTTTTTTTGCTGTTGTTTCTTGCTTTATAGAATTTTTGACTAAGGGGGGTTGCTTAGATCGTATTTTAAACTAAACTACGGAGGGTGGAATGCCCCCCCTAAAATGTACTCGGAAAAATCGATTTTATAGCGAGATTAAAGAATGGTTATCCGAAAAAAAAGGTGAAAAACAAAACAAATAATCAATAAATAATTGTTACCAAAGGCAATAAATGCTATTTTTTTACTTACATGAATGAGTTTATTTTATGTTTTAAAGTATTTTCAAGCGCTTTTCTTTATTTTTTAATCTAAAATTGCGGGTGTGTGGGTGCGAAAGATTTTCTAGAATTCCCCGCTAGATTGCAAACGAAATCTCCAGATCTAGCAGGAAAACCGCTAAATTGGAAACACTGGTCACGTGACAGCAAGCGGTGATAAATAAGTGTCCATAAATAAAATAAAAATGGCCTATCGGTACAAAGAAAACCACCTATTTGTTATAGAAAAATTAAGTATAATGTTATAATTAAAAAAGATATATAAAAACGCGCATGGGTACAGTAAACATATTATAACAAAATGTCGAAGCAATCATTTATTTAGATGAACGAACCAATAGTTACATTTATATATAGAGAGAGAGTGGCTGTATCTAGCGAGATTCGAAATCAGGACCCAACGGTAATGAGCCTAAACCCTTACTCCTGGACCATCTCACCAACTGTCTGGATATATCGCGATTTACTTAGATGTTGTTTTGTTTTTGATTTTAGCGATATGTTTTGAATGAATTCAATTATTTACGAAAGTGCATTTTTACCTAAATGCGAGTTGGGAATAATTTTCCCTTTTAACCAATTAGGTACCCCCACACGGGGAGCGGTATATATATTATTTTTAAAATGTAATTATCCACTGACACGTGTTTCGTCGTCTACGACTCATCAGAGTGGCTGTATCTAGCGAGGTTCGAAATCGGGACCCAACGGTAATGATCCTAAACCTTTACCCCTGGACCATCTCGCCAACTGTCTGGATATATCGCGATTTACTTAGATGTTGTTTTGTTTTGGTTTTAGCGATATGTTTTGAATGAATTCAATTATTTACGAAAGTGCATTTTTACCAATGTCAGTGGATAATTATATTTTAAAAATAATATATATATATATATATATATATATATATATATATATATATATATATATATATATATATATATATATATATATACCGCTCCCAATGTGGGGGTCGCGAATTGGTTAAAAGGGAAAATTATTCCCAACTCGCATTTTGGTAAAAAATGCACTTTCGTAAATAATTGAATTCATTCAAAACATATCGCTAAAACCAAAACAAAACAACATCTAAGTAAATCGCGATATATCCAGACAGTTGGCGAGATGGTCCAGGGGTAACGGTTTCGAATCTCGCTAGATACAGCCACTCTGATGAGTCGTAGACGACGAAACACGTGTCAGTGGATAATTACATTTTAAAAATAATATATGTGGGGGTACCAATTTGGTTAAAAGGGAAAATTATTCCCAACTCGCATTTTGGTAAAAAATGCACTTTCGTAAATAATTGAATTCATTCAAAACATATCGCTAAAACCAAAACAAAACAATATATATATATATATATATATATATATATATATATATATATATATATATATATATAATAGCTGATTATTGACTCAAAGCAGATTCAATTTCATTTGAAGGTCTTGTCGGGCAGACATTCTTCTCAAGCTAAGAACATGTCAGCCGGAGGAGGGGGAGAATAGTGGTGAACGAAAAACATTATTCTCAAGCTTACAGGGGGATGACGGTGGAATAGTAGTTAATGAAAACGACTGACAAACTGGATGGTTCGAATTCAGTTCGTTCCACAAAAAAATCACTTAGGATGTTGGCAACCTTCACATAGTCCCTTCCATAATCCCTGATGTCTTTCTAAATAGAATTCTGACTAGAAAAATGTTGGGGAAACTAATACAAATAATATAATCTTCTGATTCATATTAACTGTGGAAACCAAAGTCAATGATGAACTAACTATATACATTTAATCTATGATTATACTTTTTCTTGTTTCGCTATATCCGGTTAGACCAAATTGCGCACTGACACTCGTGACAGTTTTCTGATTCTTATTACTTCCGTGTCCATGGCAAATTGGAAGCTGGTGTTTTGTTTCTGGCGCCATCTTACATGGCTCTCTTTATTCGGTTTCTTTTCGTTCGTTTATTTTATTTGACAGAGCCTCGCCCTCTTTTCTAAATATATTGCCTTCATCACGGCTGAGGAATTCTATCTATCCTCCATAATATCAGAGGGGTGGGGGTAAATATGTGAGTGGTCTGGAACTGAGTAAAGAAGATACGTGCATCAGAGACTACCGAAAGAAAAGGCATGTTAACTAAACAATGACGTCACACAATGTAGGCAAGATCTGTCAAACAGTCAGAGTGTCGATAATAAATGAGAGCTTAGGAAAAAGCATTAGAACGTTTAAAAAAGAAAATAAAAAGAAACAACGTTCGATTAATACTGAAACTGAACTTTATTCAATACTAGCCTGGTTACCCGGCGTTGCCCGAGTATTTGGTGGTGTGTTTTGAGAAAAAAAAAACTGGTAGCAGACAGACAGGCTGATACCCGTACCTCGAAGGAGGAAAAGAACGTAAAAAAACGTGACATCTTGCCGTTGCGTCCATCGCCAAACCGGAAGTGGCGAGGGTGTAAATTAAGGCTAGTCAATCGAAAATAAGGGTGTCTTTCGAAAATATCGACGAAAAAAGCGACTCTCCTTGTAGAAAAGTGCTCAGTTGAGGGTGAAGGAATTTATGCTATTAGCCAATTTTTCGATATTTGTCGTCCGAAGAGTCGAGCTTCAAATCGATACCGATCTCATGAAAATCCGTCACCTCTGTCGAAAGTTTTAGGCAGACATACATACATACATACATACATACATACATAGATTTAAATAGACAGTTGAGATTTATATTGCAGATAAAAAGTCTATACTCCTATAATTTCCAGTTTTTCGTGTATCGATATTCATATTAAAAATCTTTTTTTTTATTTATTTAAAAAGAAAATGCAACTTTGTTATATATGGATTGTGGAATTGCATTCATCTGAAAAATATCCAGCTAATTTGCATATTCTTTTTAACATTAATTTTAAGTAATTCCCTTAGTTTTTTCGGTTTTCTTATGGGTTAATCATCTTTAGTTAACTATCACATGATATTATAGTCATGATTTATACTCGCTAAATATTTGTGTGAAAAAGATATTGTAAACATTAACCTCTATATACATATTTGTTTAAAAATTATTGCCTATCAAACTCCTCTGTCAGTTTTTGCTCTACAGACATGAAACTTAATATATAGGGTATTCGACCCCATGCAAAACTTTATATTTAGGTATTAGTCGGGGAAATCGGTTCAGAAGTGTGAAAATTAATAAAAAAAACAGAAATTGCCAGGTTGAACGCTGGCATTATGAATATGCATGCGTAACGTAATAGCTATTGTATCATGTTTTAATTTTAACCTTGCAGCAAACATGCCTTCATAGCTCAGGCATTAACGTCAAAGTAAAAAATAAATCGTAAGATAAACGTTTTGTTTTCAATTCTCGTTGGTGGCGCACGAGTCATTAATTGTACCCTTTTAAAATCATAACTATATATTGGTTCCAGTATAATATAAGAAATACGAAATCTGCATTAATTAAAATATCATATTCAAGCGTATTTTACGACTGGGTAATGCTGGCCGACCTGATAGTATCTATATAAAATTGTTTCGTTGTTAAATGTATATATAATTTACATATTCATCTGACAAATCTTTATTTTACATGTAGGTCACCACTTATCAAGGCTCGGAAGCCACTCGGGGATAAGGGTTATTGCGTGTACAGTAATCAATGGGATAATATCGTAGTAATCGTTAGTATTGTAGTTTTGATAAAGTGTCTTACTTAAGAGGGCGGTTCATCAGGAATTTGTTTATGTTGGACTTGAAGACATCCAAGTTGTAGTCAGGCGGGAAACAGGCAAACGGAAGAGAGTTACACAGGCATGCACTTCTAAGAAAGAAGCTTTGTTCATGGAATCTACGTTTTGATTTAGACACAGATAAAAAGTGGGGAAAATTATTGACAGTGGTTTTAGCTAGACGGGTGTTTATTGTGAAAGATTGGCGAGGGGGGACAAGAGATTGGTGCTCAGACGAGCACTTGCCATGGGAATAACGTTAAAACCAAGACAGGCTCGCAACGTTTCTTCAAAGTCAACAGAGAGATGAATGGGCTGTCAAGTTGCTAGGTGTAGTACGGCTGGTAGTATTACTGAGATTAGCAGATAAACAGAATAAGATTTCTGATTAAAATTTAAAAGGAATAAAACTAGAGATAAATAGGCTGTTGGACCGAAATAGGGATTTTTTCTTTAAGGGGGGGGGGGGCAGAACCGATATGGAAGAGATGCGTCTTGGTACTGGAACGCATGAGGTCATACCAAAATGCCCGTAATTGAACACCGCTAAAGCAAAGAAAAATGGTAGATTCAGCAGTAGATGAAATGATGCGGGCAGTAGTAATTGAAAGATCGAACAGCCCGTGGAGTTTGCCTATAGTATTAGTAGAAAAGAAAGATGGTAGTAAGAGATTTTGTGCAGACTTCGGAGCTTTAAATAAAGTCACAAAGAAGTATGACCAAGCATCACCATTTAGTGATGATATTTTACACTCGTTTCGATCAAACTTAGATCTGAAGTCAGAGTATTGGCAGATTAAATTGATTAAGAACGATAAAGAGAAAACTGCATTCACCTGACACAGGGAATTATTTCACTTTAACGTTGAATATTAAAAGAAATGTCAACGGAATCAAGCTGATGACAAAAAAGCAGAGGGAAAAGATAATCACCCTGGAAGATCTCTCTCTTAATTTTCACCTTGCCTAATACAATATTTCCTAAAGTTAAATTGGTTCCCTAATTCTTCATGCTATTTGTTATGCTCGGATGTTAAGGGCTATTCTAAAAATTTACAAACACTAGAGTATCCATAAATGTGGAACCACGTCGAATGCTTTCTTGTAGTCTACCCAGCGCATGACATGGTTACTAGATCTTCTTTTGCAGTTTCTTAGAATCATTTTAACGATCGGAAGCTGATCTTTGGTGCCTCGTGATCGTTTTCGACAACCTTTCTCTTCTTTAGGCAGTAATTTTATTTGGTCCAAATGATCATAGATACTTTCAGACAATATGCTAATGAAAAGTTGCCACATGACTGAAAGACAAGTGATTGATCTAAAGCTTGTCACTTCACTCCCTTTTGTCTTATCTTTTATAATTGTTGTGGTGGCACACATTCATTTGCATATGTGGATAGTAATTACACATAAATAGGAAGACTCAGTTAGTCTGAGTGTGTGTTCACCAGAAGCCACCGAAGGCCGCCGAGAGCAGATATGTTTCTCCAGCAAAGACTCTCTTATTTAACACCATTATGTAAATATTCTGTAAATATACCTTTTACTAATACGCTTCTTATTTGATCTACCTTTGTTTGTTGAGTCGTCATTTGTATTGCTTTCTACGTTACGTGTTTCAACCTGCAAACTTAACAGTGACGACGAGGATGAACGTCAAATATAACAGTTTGACGAAGAAATGGAAAGAACTCACTAAAAAAAAAAGTGCAACGCAACGGTTGACCTTTCTAAGGAATACAAGTTTTGACGAACGAAATAGTCGTAAAAACGGATTTTACGCTATAAAGAGAAGTTCGACTCAAGCGGAAAAAATGAATAATTCAGCGAACATTGGAAAACTGTAAAATATTTTCCTCGCGAAGTACAACGCTAAAAGAAAGAAACGGTTGTTTCCCAAATTCCAAGAACAAAAACTATATTCAGGTTAAAAAAAAAAAAGTAACCTCGATTAATAGTATTTTATTTACTAAAATACTAGTCGGAAAAAAAGAGACAGACCAAAACCTTTAATTGCAGTCTCAAAGAAAAAAAAACTCGAACGTGGCAAAAAAAAAAAAAGCGACGATTTACGCCGTTTCCCGTGGAATCCATTTAAAAAAAAAATAACAAACTGTAAAAGTGAATTTTTGTAAAACGAGCGTTGAAAAAATCCATTGGGATACCAACGGAAAAAGCTTTGCAACAATTTTTGCAAATATATAGGATAACACCGCACCCTAATACCCCGTCAAATATATCACCAGCTGATTTAATGTTTGCCAGAAAGATGAAATCAACGTTTGATAAACTATTGCCAAGACAGGCAATTGTCCGAAACACTACACACGTTATAAGAAAGAAATATAACTCGGGAGATCGAGTATATTTCAAGTGCTACAGGAATAACACTTCTTACTGGGGATGTGGAGTAGTAGATAAACGCATTGGTGATTGTACATACATGATTAAAGGTCCACAAAATATACATAAAAGGCACCTGAACCAAATAAAAAAAACGTCACATTCAAGATGGTGATTATACAATAGCAGTCGAAGAGGAGGAAACCATGAACATCATATACGAATTCTTTAATTTGGAACCGCCTCAATATACACTTGAACCCCGAAGACCAGGTAGAAAAAGAAAGTTTAATGAACCATTAATGTTAAATCCCAAGAGAAAAAGATATTGAAATCTGTGCGACTTCAAATCTTGGGTGGAGGGTGTTGTGGTGGAAAACATTCATTTGCATATGCGGATAGTAATTACACACAAATAGGAAGACTCAGTTAGTCTGAGTGTGTGTTCACCAGAAGTCACCGAAGGCCGCCGAGAGCAGATATGTTTCTCCAGCAAAGACTCTCTTATTTGACACCATTATGTAAATATCCTTTTCCTAATACACTTCTATTTGATCAACCTTTGAGTCGTCATTTGTATTGCTTTCTACGTTACTTGTTTCAACCTGCAAACTTAACAATAATCAAGACCGTGGTTCACTTTGTCAACCAACCAGGGAAATTACTCATCATTAAAGAGTCGTTTAGCAATGTTGCAAGAAGGGGACGGAGAGCTGGGAGTTTTTTAATCCAGCATCCTTGGGCTCCGTCAGGTCCAGGTGCTTTCCAATTTGAAACTGAAGGATATGTAAAGGAGGAAGAAGTTCTGGAGGCTCTGAAACAGGTCGAGCTGGACAGGTTTTCTGGTGTCAATAATATCTGAATATAATATTTGAGGCTGTCGCCCATTTTTATTCCCTTGCTGGCCGTGATATTCAACTCCTGCTTTAGGAAAGGGTCCATTCCCCAGTACTTTACCAGAGGGTCATTAAATTGCTTCGTAAGGATAAAAATGGAAAGGATGGTACAGGTAATTTTCGACCCTTAAAAACGTTAAACACAGGGTTAAAGAGTTTGGCCAAGATCTTAGCAAACCGTTTGATCTTTTTCTTGCATCGTTTCATAAGTCCTATGAAGGGCACGACGATTCATGAAAACTTGCAAATGACACACTTGATCATAGAAAAGTCGAAACTGAATCTGCGCTGATCAATTTAGATAGGGTCGATCATCGATACCTGAAGGCTGTTCTTTCATTAGCTGAATTTGATCCTCAGTTTCGCTCCTGGATTCGCCTCCTGTATGCAAACCCCGATGCTATGGTGGAGGTGAATGGTGTGAGATCGATGCCCTTCTAAAGCCGTTTCACAAGTAAGTCGGATTCTACCTTTTTAGGCGACTACGTGTGAAAAGAAAGAAGAGGCTTGAAGTTTTGTTCCAAGTTCTGCAGAAGGGCAGGTCCTGTAGAATCAGCAGAAAAGAAAGTCCTGTAAAGTCAGCAGACGAGCAAGTCCCAAAAAATCACACACACACACTAAGGTACTCTTAAAGCTGCAGCAGTTCACCGATACGATCACACTGACGTCGATCCTAGAAAAGACACCCCCATGTTCCAAACACACTCCCTTTATCCTTCCGGCGTTCGTCCTCGGCCAATCAGCAGCCAAAGAACGGTCACGTGGGGCCCAGTGATGATCGCACAATCTACAAGATGAGGACGGCGCCATTTTGGAATTTCTCCCGGGTTTCGGCCATGCACGTACGCACACCGTAGGAGCGTTCCAAGGTAAGGCATGACGCGCAGACACGTGGGCGCTTCCTCCCTTCATTTTCTTCGACTCTACCCCCCCCCATGGTCTCAAGATCACACATGCGGCATTGCGGCCGCGGTCGTTTGATGCGGGCGCTCCTACGGAGGGGGATTAGCTGAGCTTCTTCATCTCCACCAGTGCCACCCGGGTCAGTGTCCACAGTACTACCATCCGGCTGCACTTCATCTTCCTCCGAGCTACCTGGGTCAGTGTCCACAGTCCTACCATCCGGCTGCGCTTCATCTTCATCTTCATCCGAGCTCTCAGAAGTGGTGCTGGAGCTATCGCCATCCGTGCTGAGGTTCTCAGCCATAGGCCGGATCCACATTTCATCACTGGATGATTCATTACTTTCACTGTTCACCATTTGGTTTATATCAAGGGCGGGCCGGACATCCCTTACATGGCGTGAGACACCATCAACCAGCACAGCCTGCTCACCGATTATGCCGGTGATCCGTCCGTGTCTGAACCTGGTCGTACATCGGTTATTGGGAGGCCTTACCCAGACGGTGTCCCCTGACTTGTACCGTCCTTGCGTCTTCTTCTGATTAGGCTAGAGTAAGAATGACGTCATAAGGCCCATTTTTATTTTGTCTCCTCTTGGTTTCTGTTCGATAATCTCCACTCCCGCCCCCAATAAGGTGTTTTGCCAGTGATGTAGGCCCACTTTTCTAGGATTTTAAATAAAGTTGTTTTGGGGGGTACCTACATCCTTTCGACTGGAAAAACTGATTATCTACCACATCTCTAAGTGTAGGGTTCTTAAACTAACACACAATTTTGTCATCGTAAATATTTCATTTGTACATAAAAAATTTTATTCCCAAATCCCCACATCATGTATATATATGATGTCATTTCGGGTAAGTGGTTCATGGAGCAACTGTGGTATTTTGATGAAAGGTTAGTTAAGTCAACAAACGTTAAATAGCACATGTTTTCCCTTCCCTTTTGTAGGCCTTGTGCCACATTTTTTATTTATTCTGTAAATATTTATGAATAAATATCCAGTTGAAAAAGATTGCTCTGTGTTACTGCGTTCGTGATCAGGTCGTGTCGATCGACGGTGTTGTTCTGGATCGTGTCGTGTCAAGTTGACGGCATAGTTCGGGATCGTGTTATTGGAGGTGTTCAGGATTGCGTGGAAGAACTTGTACAGGACCGTGCTGCCACGTATAATATAAATATATATACACATTTATATTTCTCTTTATTTTTTGGGGGGAGGTCATTCTTTCCTCCCTCGTGAACAAACAATACCTTTAACCAATCTGGTAAAAGTTACACGCTTTTATTTTCAAAAAAGGACTAGAAAAAAGAATGAGGACAAAAAATAATATTTGGTTTAACCTCCCTTTCAGTTCTAATGTAGAAACTAATAATCCGAAGGAGATTTTCAATATTGTTAATAATCATTTAAGTATCTGCATAGATGCTGCACTTTACTTAATAAAAACTCTATTAAGATCTCGTAAACTACAATGCCTTAGTTCAGCATTTAATAACAAGAAAATTAAAGATGCCCAGACAATTCTTTTAGCCAATAAAATCAAATGTAATTGCCAAAAAAAGCGTGAATGTCCTCTCGACAATAAGTGCGTACATAAACATAAGATTTATTTCAGTACTGTAACCCAGATACATTCTAAATTAACACTACCAATTTTTTCCAACTACCATTCCCCCTGATAATCAAATAGCAATGAACTTGAACATCCTTTTTTACCAATTAACTTGCTAAATAACAACGCTAACAATATAAATAGTGATAGATTTTTGCCAGACAGCTCCCATGATAGTAATATTGACAACCCAATCCACAACTATATCCTAATAATTCATCCAATTCTTACCCTGATCATAACAACAATAAAATCCACAACACCAGCAACAGTAACCGGATTGCACCCAAAACATACACAAACATCGGATCCACTTCCACTTTAATCAAGTTGAGAATTTCTAACTACATATCATCATTTAATAATATGAACTCAAATAGTAACCAAGGAAGATCTTTAACTTTAAGAATATTCTTTTGCTCAATTAATTGGGATATTATCAGTCAATCCAAATCATATATCCTTGGATCCAAAGTTTGTAACCTGTGCTTATCGGAATGTGTTAGGATAATAATTTCTCCTCAATCAATACTATGAGCGAGCTGATTTTCTAACATAAGGCAAAATACAAAAATAGCAATTTTGAAATCACTTAGTATTCACTGAAACATTAACCGCTTAATAAATCGCCTAACAGATCTTTAAATAGGGTATATAAATTATTATTACCATCATACATTTGTGAACTCTCCTAAATGCCTTTAAGATTTTAATATTACTCTATTTAGTGTTCATCACCTGAGGTGCTTCTACTGAGGAATACCGACGGGGCTACCCAGGAATTTTTGAAGGCCATGTTGCCCTTTTTCTGAGGCATTGGATTTTTATATATCACTTTCCCGGCCTTGTGTCACATCTTCCCTTCGTGGGGAGAGAGACAAAGAGCGTAATATTTTGGACATTTGTGTTCAATATTGGTTGGAGCCACTTGTTACTATGACGTGATTTCTAGCCCTATAATTTTTCGTCTTTGTTCCGAGTGCTTGTTTGAGCATTTTATTAATTCACACCTATCTTCACAAAATTGATCCATAAAGAAATAGTTTAAAAAATTAACCTTTAACATATAAATTTATATATATTTGTACATGCGTACAAGAGAACTTCAAGTCGACTTATGCCTGCCGTTCATTTTTTTTTCACCTTAGTATTTTTTTTTATTTTATCGCCTTATATATACAATATATATATATATATATATATATATATATATATGTATATATATACTTTTTGTTCTAATTGAAATTAATAGTTTTTTCTACTATAACTTTTCAATCGCCACCTCTAAACTTTGACTAGTTTCAACCTCTCATAACCACCAAGTAAATTATAAATTTAAGCTTCAAAAAAATTTAATTATAGGCATAGACCAATTCATACCATCTAAAAAATTCCAACAAAAACCTAACAGCCAGCCATGGTTCTCCCCAGAATGTGCTGCTGCTATCATGCACAGAAATCACTTTTTCCATAGCGATCAACGTAATAGATGCACTGAGACTAAAGCTGCTTTCAGGACTGTCAGCAACCACTGTAAAAGAGTAATAAAAAATGCAAGAGAGCCATATGCCCAGTCTGTTAAATCCAAGGTAGCTGATCAGCGGTTTGGTTCCCACCAGTGTTGGCAAATAACAAATAGGATCTTGAACAGAAGTGTGCGTTCTATCCCAACCATTATCAATGGACCAGAGGTCATCTCGTCAGCATCAGACAAGGCCAAACTATTTGCAAAGAACTTTGCAGCTAATTCTACCCTATGCGACGAAGGCCATCAACTCCCCATATTTCCTCCTATAACACAGAGCAAGCTAGGTAATGTACAAATATCCGTGCACGAGGTCGCCAAGCTAATCAAGAACCTTGATTCCAGTAAAGCAACTGGCCCTGACGGCATCCCATTTATAGTGTTAAAAAAGCTTCAACCAGAACTTGCTCCCATACTTACGAAACTGTTTAAGTGCTGCCTTAAGGAGAAGTGCTTTCTGACTCCCTGGAAGACCTCATCAGTTTGGCCTGTATTTAAGAATTCAGGTGATAAGTCATCTCCCTCTCAGTACAGACCAATAAGTCTCCTGGGTGTTATGCGTAAGCTGCTGGAATCCATATTAAATAGAGAAATAGTCAACTACCTCAGCAGAAACAACCTTCTTAGTGACACACAATATGGTTTCCGCTCTGCAAGATCTACCGCAGATGTGCTGACGGTTATATCTCACAGGATTAGTGAATCTCTTGACAAAGGCTTCCTTTCTAGGGCAATTGCTCGACATATCAAAGGCCTTCGACAAGGTATGGCGTAAGGGTCTACGTCACAAGATTTCCAGCTACGGTATAACTGGAAATGTTTTCTCAATCATTAAATCATTTCTCTCCGATAGGCTCATAAGAGTAGTGGTCGATGGACAAAAATCAGAGGCCTGCAGTATTAATGCTGGAGTCCCTCAGGGGTCAATCCTGGGCCCAACTCTCTTCCTGATCTACATCAATGACCTCCCTAAACACATACTTAAATCATTCGTTGACATCTATGCTAGTGACACGACCATCTACGGCAACACATCAAAGGCTGTAAATGTCAAAGTTCTCTCTGATTCTCTCTCCTCTGATCTCGAGCGCGTTGTTCAGTGGGGAAGATGTGGCTGGTTACCTTTAATGCATCTAAAACCAAACTCCTATCCTTACATCATCAACGCTCTGATCCCCATCTGGCATCAATTGGGATGGATGGCTCTCGTCTGGGAGAGGCCCCGTGTTTTGACAAGCTTCTGGGTTTGACCTTTACTCCTGATCTGAAATGGAACACGTACATCAAGTCTGTTGCCATGGTCGCTGGAAAGATGGTGGAATCCTTCTACCGCTCCAGAAGATATCTCACTGCTGATGCAATTCTCTATCTATATAAAAGCCAAGTAGTATCTGGGCAGGAGCTGCTAAAAATAGCCTATCCTACCTTGACAGAGTACAAAATAGACTTCGTGGCTTAGTGGGGGATGCCCTTTTCTCTACCCTGCAACCTCTCTCCCACAGAAGAGACGTTGCGAGCCTATCCTTGTTTCATCGTTATTTTCATGGCAGGTGCTCGTCTGAACTCCAATCTCTGGTCCCCCCTCGCCAATCTTTCACGAAAAACACCCGTCTAGCTGAATCCACTGTGAAAAATTTCCCCCACTCTTTATCTGTGCCTAAATCAAAACGCGGATTCCATGAACAAAGCTTCTTTCTTAGAACTGCACGCCTGTGGAACTCTGTCCCGTCTGCCTGCTTCCCACCTACAACTTGGATGTGTTCAAGTCCAATGTTAACAAATTCCTAATGAACCGTCCCCTTAAGTAAACACTTCATCAAATCTCCACACTAACGTAATGTACTTGCAATAACCCTTATCCCAGAGTGGCTTCCGGGCCTTGATAAGTGGTGACCACTGTGTAAATATATATATATATATATATATATATATATATATATATATATATAACTACTTCATTTACTCACACAAATTGAATATACGAAAGTATAGATATATGCGTAAACTTTAAGTATTTACTTCAAAAGTGCTCAATACGTAGGTAGAGCTAGTTAGTAATTTATAAAATATATATGGCGATTAAGCTACACTGAATATTCTGCGTTTCATCCACTGTAGGATTCGTCAGGCTTATGCGCATAAGCCCGACGAATCCTACAGTGGATGAAACGCAGAATATTCAGTGTAGCTTAATCGCCATATATATTTTATAAATTAATATATATATATATATATATATATATATATATATATATATATATATATATAAGACTTAGAGCGGCCATCACGCACGCATATGAATACTATTCTTTCTGGTCTTCCATTACATTTTTTTCGATCATTAATTCGCTCATCCTTTCCCATTCATTCCTATATCTCAACATATGCTTAAATCCGTACCTCTATTGGGTCTTCTTATTTACATAGAACCAAATCTGATTTTTCACGACATTTGATGGAACCTCCTGATATTAACGCTCTCTCTCTCTCTCTCTCTCTCTCTCTCTCTCTCTCTCTCTCCCTCTCTCTCTCTCTCTCCCTCTCTCTCTCTCTCTCTCCCTCTCTCTCTCTCTAACTGACCGAAACATGCTCATGACTATATAGTAACATATTAATGCTTATATTAAAAACAAATAAAGCGTATATATATATATATATATATATATATATATATATATATATATATATATATATAGCGAGGATTCACAAAAAATGCAATCAGTTTGAAAGGCATAGTTTTTATTATAAAATTTCTATAATTTTTAAATAATATTTTTAATTAACGCGGATTTTTGTGTAGCATAGCGTGTGTCTCAACATATGACTGGTGTAAATGTTGTAGACAAAATAGAATAACGGTGTGGAGAACCACAGCAAGAATCACTGACACTCGAACCTGAAATTCGTTCGATACGAAAAATAAGAACATAAAAAATTTTGACGTCCTTCAAGTGTATTTTGTCAAATTCTCAAATCTTTTTGTCGATCTTTAAAATCTTTGTCGAACTCTGTAATCTGCACGGAATTTCGGACAGAACAAAGTTTTTTCATCTACGGAGGTAGCACATGCTCACGTTTCGCCAGCTATGCCTGGGTAGAAGTCTTAAGCAATTAGAGACTATTTTGTCGCTCATATTGACAATTATACCTTCAATCTCCAGAAGAGTATAACTTTACAACTGAATTTTACCAAGTACTCTATCCACTACGCCATGGATACTTGATGAGAACAGTAGTCAGAAGAATCCAAATGATACGAATAATCAATCTTTGTCCCAAAAATGTAGAAACATAATTCCATGGTTTCGTTTTTATTCTGTTCATCGAGACTTTTTCGCAGACAGATGCCAAAACAAAAATGGTCAAATTGTTTACTTTTACAAGAATCCTGAATTACTTTTCATCTCCATTCTTTGTATCAATCCTGTTTTTATTTCGCGTGTTTCCATTTTCTAATCAAAACAACGACTATTTGTATGCTTAAATGGAAATCGACTTTCGGATCTGCGCGTTGATTTATGGATCTTGTGTCTATTGGGTCACACAGCTGCTCGCTTTTTTTCCTGCCTGCCCGCTTATCTGCCTGCCCATTTCATATGCAGAGTGCTTCGAAAAACTCAACGGATATTTCTGACGAAATGCAGGTGACGTCGAGCAGAACTGCTTCGCCAAAATCAAATAGTCTGCGAGGCGAAGCGTCGGCAATGGAAACGAAGAAAAACCAATGTCGATCGTAAACCTGTCAATTTTCTTTCTCCTTCTGGCTGCGACATATTTTAGGGAAGATCTTCAAAAATTGATCCATAATGATTATATGACACCTTTGTTGCTTCATTTCCAACCTGAATTTCTTCACAGAAAGGGAAGAAACCATAGAAATCCAAAAATATTAATGGATAATCTTTATTTAGTTTTGTTTTTTTCGATAATCACGTTTTGAACGGAGAAAGTTTTAATAAATCTTTTAATAAAGTTTTATTAAAGTAGCTGATTTTCTCGACGTTGCTTTGTATTAAATTAGCACCCTGAAACTAACTTTACCATTTGCAATGCTTATTATATAATTTGCATGATTCAAAAAATGTTTTAATAATAAATGAAATAGATTTAAAATGAAAGACTTGCCCCTTACCTGTACTAGAGAAGCTGGATAAATGATTTCATCATGATGTTGCCGCAGAAAATACGTTTCATTAATGTTTTAATGAAATAAATGACATTCTTGCGGTTGCCATTGAATAAATGAGGCCCCTGAATCCTGCATTATCTATCTTTATTATTTAATTTTAAATAATAAATTAAATAAATCTAAAATGAATGGTTTGATTAATCTGCCGCTAAAAGCACCCAACTCTAAACACATCATCGTTATATATTAGTTCGTTTCGTCCAAAAACGAAGAATTAGTATCACATATGAGGAAGTGCCACTAAAGACACGCATTTTGTCTTGACAGAGTAAAACGTCGATTTCGTAATCTATCGAGGAATTACATTTCTGTTTTTTTTCACACAGAAGAGACGTTGTTAGTCTTTCTCTACTCTATTATTATTTTCATGAAAGGTACTGGCCTGTTTCGATTCAATTCAATTTATTTGGCAAAAAAAAAAAAATTAAACAATTTTGTTTCAACGCCATGTAGGGAAAAGGTAGTAAAATTTTACGAAGACGCGGAACACAGTAGTCCAGCACTTAAAGTTTATTTCAAGGATCAGGGATACTGATTGACAACACAGCTCTCCTTCGATTCAATCGAAATCAACGGTGAAAAAGTTTCATGTAGTCTTCGCAAATTCCTCTTTCTGGTACAGGAGGTTCTGGGAAATATCAAAATGTCTCTCAATGGAGATTGTAGGCCAAAATCAGATCACCACGTAATCGTCGGCGTTCAAGAGAGAAAAGGTTAAGCCTTTCGCTCGGCTTTCATAGGGAAGATCCGATAGGTCGTACACCATTTGAGTATTAAGTTTTCGAACATTCTCAACACTCTTCAGCACATCCAAGTACAATTTGGTGTTGACTTTCAAGCTGACTTCGAAGATGTGAGGTGCCATAATGTGGCCCTCACTTGAAATCACACCAAATACCATAACCGTGAGCGGAAACTTTAGTTCATCACCCTGTGTATGTCCCTGCCATTCGTAGTAATCCAGCGATACATTTTGCGGGTGCTGACAATGGTCCTGTTGTCAGAACTTGGATCGGTAGAGAGCATAAGTTGTACAGCGACGCATCTCCGATATCATTCGTGAAACATTGTATCACTTTCACACATGATAAAAGGCTTCTATCGCTCTTGGAATTTGTACGCAACTCCCCAAGTAGTAGATGGTCTGCAACAAAAAAGAGAACCGGCGTTCAAGAGAGAAAGGGTTAAGCCTTTCGAGTCGGCTTTCATAGGGAGGGTCCGATAGCCCCTACACCATTCGAGTAGTTAGTTTTCAAACTCTCTTCAGGTGCTGGATATCTCGTATTAGATATGGAGAAGAACCCTGGATATCATACTTTAACAATGGTCTGATTGGAGATCGATCCGTGGTTTCTTCTTATAGGTGAAACGTGTTGACCTGATACACAAAATAATTCATCTTATTAGCACTAGCACAAAGAACTTTCATTTTTTTTTTCACTTGTGCGCCTAACATTAAACGGAATTTCCATAAACAGTTTTTTTTTTTCAAAAACTTTCCATCGGTGAGTACTTTCTTGAAGGCCACAGGATGTTCTTCGAATCCAATATCAACGAATACTTTTTATATCCCTTTATTATAATTAATCATTTATTGTTTGTTATTTAATTCATTATATTCAATTATCTCATAATATTATTCATCATTTAATTGTAAATCCATCGATTAACGCTCATCATCGAATGAATTTTAGCCTTGATAAATATTATGGAGACTTACCTATTTACTCATAACCATTATAAAAACCCAGAGAGTTCATATTCTCGTGGGGAACTATCGTAATCTAACACGAGACTAAAGATTTTCTAACCTAGCAGTCGATAAATACCGGCAATCTTTCTTTTACAATATATTTTTTCTACCTAAACCTGTTGCTCACGTCTTTCTTTATGACATTTTTCTACGGCCACAATACAGTTACTCATTAGTAAAAAAAAAAATAATAATAACAATAATTAAAGCTAACAAAATGACGCCTTTGCAATTTTTGTTTATATTTGCCGCGAACAACATCTCATGATATTAAATCCCTAATACAAACTTAATATCAAACATTGAATGATTTTACAGAAGAAAGGTGTGTTTAATCTTGACATAGGGCTTTATTTTCAATTACGTCACCAGGCAGAACGATAAAGACAAATATTGTATAAAGCTCGGATTCTTTATCATATTCGTTTACTTAGATATCTTTTTTTCAATTTCTTCAATTCAAACAAGGGAATAAACCATAAAGCCTAAGGAGTTACTGTGATAGGGAAAAGATTTATAGTAGAGAGTTTGGCAGCAAGAAAATTGTGCATATTTCTGCATGTTGGTACAGTCGAGGAATCCAAGAGCAACGGAGCAATTCCAAAGGCGAAAATTGCTCGAAAAGAAGCTATTAGAGTAGAAAAACTTTTCTCAAATAGAAACTTATTCCCAATTTACATTAAGATAATGCAATTCGCTCAACATAAACTAAAAAACTAACTAATATATATATATATTTATATATATATATATATATATATATATATATATATACTTAATTTACTCACATAAACTTAATATACAAAAGTATAGATTTATGCGTAAACTTTAAGTATTTACTTCAAAAGTGCTCAATACGTAGGTAGAGCTAGTTAGTAATTTATATTTTATAAATTACTATATATATATATATATATATATATATATATATATATCCTGCCAGGTGTTGCTGTGGCTCAATTTGGCGAAATGGAAAAAGTTCCAAAATGAGAAAATGCATGTTTCTTATAGGCTTCATTTCCCAGTACATGTGCTTACACAATTTCTTTTTATTTTCTGATCAGATATAGAGATTTCCTGGTTTGCTGACCCTGGAACACGCAACA
Source organism: Euprymna scolopes (assembly GCF_053919585.1). Lineage (NCBI taxonomy): Eukaryota > Metazoa > Mollusca > Cephalopoda > Sepiida > Sepiolidae > Euprymna > Euprymna scolopes. The sequence goes on from NC_136500.1 coordinate 11,020,013, forward strand.
TAAATTGTCAATGTGAGAAATTCAGCGTGTAGATATAAACCACACAATTGTAAAGATTGTTCCTGAGCTTCGTTGATGGTGATTGCAAACGATAATCAAATTGGGAATTGAAACTTCCTAAATTGAAACAGTATATCCGGTGGAATCATGGGAATGCGTGGAATGGGGACTTCACTTTTGAAAGTTCATGTCAAGATTGTTGCTTCTATGATGTTGTTCATGATTTTTTTTTACTGCAAGCCATGTGCCATTGCAAAACTTGGATTGGTTTCTATTTCGCAACATGATAATTGGTACGCCAATTTTCAATTGCAGTACATGCGGTAGCATCCCTGGCAAATCTAGTGAATTCAAAAATCCTGTTGGATAATTAACCACTTCATCTGCTGCCACCACAGTGTTGACGGACTTGTATGTGACTACCTCACTTGAAATTTTAAGCTGAATAATATCGTCAAGTTCATAAACGTCTTTGTTTTGAGCTGCGAGAAAAGCTCGTTCACTGAAATTCTTATAATTAATTGAATATCTGGAAAAATCTATTTTACTAAATTTTCTTTTGGTGCAACTAAGTTACAGAAGTTATGAGGCAACGAAATTCGCCCTTAACTCGGAACAGCCGGCACTTTTTCGTACCCAATTTCTCTGCGGATCGATCCTTCTGCAACTGGACACGCATATTTCGAGTTAAGATGAGTGTCTTCACGTGGCACCAAAAGTACAGTATCTGAGGCAAGCATTTATTTCATTTGCTGGTGTTGATTAAGGAATTACAGGTAACGTTTGTCTGAAATCTCCTGCAAACAATATTACTGCATTCCCAAATGATCTTATATTACCACGAAAATCTTGCAAGGATCGATCAAGAGCCTCAAGTGATTTATTGTGTGCCATTGTGCATTCATCCCAAACAATAAGTTTGTATTTCTGCAATATCTTTCCAATGCTGGATGTTTTGGAGATATTGAACATGGGGGTTTTGGAAAATTGAATATTTAATAATAATTTCAAAGCAGAATGAGTAGTTCTTTTACCTGGTAGTAAGGGCTAAGGGCACAGCTATTCCGCATGAAGCAAGGGCTGAGGCTATGAAATTTTGTGATTGAATTTCTGCCAAAATCAATTTAATTAGAAAGATTTTATCAGTCCCTTCTGGTGCTGTTCTGATTAACAGTAATTTTCAAATAACTTTCTATTCTCACAGTAAGTAACGTAAGTGACTAAAAAAGGATTTTTCCATGTTTTGACAATGCCTTATTCACTGTAATTAGGTGACTAAAATAGGATTGTTTCATGTTTTGACAATGCCTTATTCACTGTAATTAGGTGACTAAAATAGGATTGTTTCATGTTTTGACAAGATCTTTTTCACTGTAATAAATTTAGGAGACTAAAATAGGATGAAAGATTAGAGAGGAATACACACAGAGGAAGATAAAGAGATAGAGATAGAAAAGGCGAAAAGGGAGAGGGAAACAGAGAAAAAGAGGGAGACAGAGAAAGATAGAGAGATATAAACGGAGAGAAAGGGGGATGTTCAGAGACAGATAGGGAGAGAGACAGAGGAAGAGGGAGGAGAGAGAAAAAAGGGCTCAAAGATAGATGGAGAGGGTGATAAAGAAATAAAGATAGAGAGAGAGAGTGTGAGAGAGAGGGAAAGATGGATGGAGAAAGAGATAGAAAGATAAAGAGAGAGGTAGAGAAACACCGTTTTTGTCCTTTTTCTGTGAAGGAGAAATCCTTCTAGACTGAATCATTTTTTATTTTTGTTCTTATCCAGAGTACCACTTTTTCGGGAGCTGTATTTTCCACACATTTAAAATCGACCTTGTGTATAACTCTGTCCTCGTGGGGAGGCAAGTAAATAGGAACAAAGTGTGAAAGAAAGAGAATAAACTTGGAACTAAAAAATACACCCACACGTTCAGGTTCAAATAAGTTCTATGCTTTTAGGCTTCTTGTAATATTGTATTGCAGCATTAAAAATGAATTTTTTTAATATAATTCGTTTTTATGGTACAGGGTAATTGTTGAGGAAGTATGAACGAATATATTTGTTAACTTAACGTTTAATATGTATATATATACACATATATATATATATATATATGTGTGTGTGTTTTGAGAAAAATAGAAAGACTTTTTCTTTTCTTTTCTTACATTTTTATTTCATTTATCCTGAAGATGTCCTCTGAAATAAGGACGAAACGTTGATTATTTTAATAATTTCATTCGGTTTTTCTATTTTTCTCAAAACATAACGTCAACCACCGCTGGTATTTTTTCATTCCTTATATATATATATATATATATATATATATATATATATATATATATATATATATATCGCTAGATTCAGTCACTCTGATTAGTCGTAAACGACGAAACACGTGTCAGTGGATAATCATATTTTTAAAATAATATATATATGCTGACCACTAAAGCAACGAATACGCGATTGGTAAAAAAACAATACACCGGCATGTTCAATTTCAATAATAATTATTTGTTTCTTACACAGTTGTATTGCAGCATTTGAAATAATTTTTTAAAATATAATTTATTTTTTATGTTGCAATGTGATTGTGTTATATCATAAAGGGGATCGTGTGTGATCGTCTAGTCAGAGTTAACGTTGTGTGATCGTCTATTTGTTCTGTCTATTTGTTTATATGCCGTTGTGTGTGTGTGTGGTACATGTATTTTTCAATATACCTTCGCGTGTCGTCGATGTTGGTCCATCTGAATTCATCCCTTTCTATGAGGGAGACTGGTACTTGTTTTGGGGACGACGATTCAATCACTCCAAGACAAGGAATTGGTTTTATAGTTTATTTCACTTTCCAGATGTCTCACAGAAGGATGGAAAGTGAATCTCTGGCTTGCGTGCTACACGACAACGCCCCCCCCCACAGTGATGGGGAGGAGACGTCTGTGAAGCCGTCCGTCGTCTTCTTAGCCCAAACCAAATCTCAACGATTCAGCTAACCTGATCACGTGACTCACACGCAATCCGATCAGCTGATCCTGACTTCGGTCAACGTGTCTCAATATAACAATTGTGTAGGAAATAGAAACGAATATATTTGTTGGCTTAACGTTTAACATTACTGACAACGAATACGCGATTAGTAGGAAAAAGTTTTTTTTTCTGCACGTGATTAACAGTAAAGTCGCAATCGATATTTTTCAGCATTTTTCGAGACATAGGAATTTTTTAATTATTATTATTTAATAGTAAATATATGAAAATAAACCATATTTGTGTAAAGCGAAATAGTATAACATTCGCTAAGAAAAAATGGCAGAAAACGAATTTTTATCGCGTTCAGAATGATTAACTTTTGCCGAAAAGAAACGATTTCGAGAAAAATAAGTTTTTTTATATATTGTAATATTTTTGGGATCTTAAATATATAAAAATACGCTTGGATTAGATAAAAACGCTATCGGAAAATGTCGAAGCAATCTGGTCAGTATTATTTTAGATTATCGGTTAGTAACAAATATAATTTTTCATTTTTTTTTCTCTACATATATATATAGAGAGAGAGAGGGAGAGAGAGGGAGAGATAGAGTATTATAAATTATATTCATGACAAGAAACTTATGCGGAAATGTTTGTGTTTCATTCCCGAGAGAAATTATAAGTTACTTGTGGGAATTCAGGTTGTAGTCTTAATAAACTTAAACAACTGCTGAGCAATAAGAATTGTTGGAACAACTTCCCCCTTTACTATCTATTCATTTTCTTCACTAATTTTGGCTTTTCTGTTTTAAAATAGTTGTGTGCTCCTTATTCTAAGTGTTTCAGCCATGCAAAGGATAAGCTTACCATGACACGGATATCTAGTTTTTTTTTGTTTTTGTTTTTTTTACATTTTCACCCCAAACAAGGCAAATTGCCACTTTGGTGTAGGGGGCTACTATCAGGGGCAACAACTACTGGGGTACTATGTAGGGATTTGGGCAGCAAGGTGTCGGTTCACGTTACACTTGAACTTCTGCACGTCAGTACTGTTGGGGAAGCAGGGACCTGGGATGGAATTCCAGAGTCTAGCGGTTGTGGGGAAGAAACTATTGGAGTAAAAAGATCTTTTACATCTAGGGATCTCTAAAGTGTGGGGGTGGGATTTAGTAGCCTGTCGGGTTTGTCGAGGGTGCACACGTCGTGGGGGCACAAGTGATTGCAGTTCGTCAGAGCATTCACCACTAAAATACTTGTAGAAAAGGCAGAGGGATGCAACATTTCGTCGATGGGACAGAGGCTGAAGCTTAGATGCCAGTTCAGGGCCTATCAGGTTTGCGACTCTCTTTTGAACCTTGTCAAGGAGCGAGAGACTAGTAGCAGATGCACCAGCCCAGATGTGGCAGCAATACTCCATACATGGGCGAATGGTGGCCTTATAGAGGTACAGGATACTTTCGGGTGTTAGTAGATTTCTAGCACGGTAGAGAGAGCCCACCTTTCTTGCAGCGGCCCTGGCAATGCCTTCAATGTAATTGTTCCAACTCATGTTTCCTGTGAACGTTAGGCCAAGGAGTTTGAAAGATGGACTCTCAGATAAAGAGTCGTTGGCCATTGCTATGGGTGGTAGAGAGGGTTTCTTGTAATTATTGAATGAAACTAGTTTAGTCTTGGCAGCATTGAACGCGACCAACCACTTTTGTCCCCATTCCACTACAGATTGGAGGTCTTCCTCTAGTGTTTCTGCCATTTCTTTAGAAATGTGTTCATTCGTCTTCCTGTCGTGCCTGCCATAGAGTGTAGTGTCATCAGCATATATACCCATCTCAGAGGCAATGTTGTCGGGGAGGTCATTTATGAATATCAGGAACAATAGAGGTCCAAGGATAGAACCCTGGGGCACCCCCGCATTTATATCATATTGTTTAGATGTACGACCGTCGAGGACAACCTGGATTTTTCTCTTATCTAAGAAGGATTTAATTATGTTAAGTATTCTACCAGTGATACCGTATGATCTGATTTTACTGAGGAGACCCTGATGCCATATCCTGTCAAAAGCCTTAGATATATCTAGAGCTACCGCTCTGCCCTCCCCCGCTTTGTCCAGTGAATGGTATATACGTAATTTCATTTCTCGAATTTTTTTTATTGTTGACGCTCACAATTTTGGATTGATTTTATGTTATATTATATGAATTTTCAAATGTATCATTTTAGTATTATAGAAACGTTAGCTAAAACTTAAATGCATGAAAATAGCCTGTTGATTTCCTTCTGAAATGATACATAACATACTTTATGTGCCATAAGCATATTTGTTATAATGTTACTAAGCTCTATACATGCATTGAGCACTGTTGAAGTATTTCATAATAAGTGTATGTATGTAGATTGAACTTGAGCATTGATTTCAAACGATGCCAACCTTCTGTCAAATAAGACAATGGAATTCTACAACTAGTCTGGTGCACCGCAGCATCTGCTGTGGCGATAAAGTTTGAAGCTGGAATTGGCTTTCCGGATGCAAGCCTGGGTGGGTGATGAAGAGATCTAGTTTTCCCCAGTTACTGGTGCCCCCCTCTCTGCATTGCAGACAAAGTTCAACAGAAGGACAAGCCAATACCGTCGGAGTCAGTGCACCTGCAGGAGTTGCCGGAAAGGTGTTGCAGCGTTTCAGCATCCGCCTATCGGGACTCCAAACCGGAATTAAACTCCCTCAACTTTGCCTTTCCCAAAGCATCCACATCGTTGGTGAAAATTAAAAAATATTTCAAATTTTGACGAAAATAACAAAGATCCATATTGTATTAATGGTTGTATAAAAATGAAAGCGAAATCCTTAAAATTACATGCAGGAATACGATCAGCCTCCCAATCATCCCACATAATTGCTTTAATAAGAGGGGGCGTTATTTCTTTCTAATTGCAAAACCAAGGCTTGATAGTCTAGTTTTCCCTACTATTTACCAATAGCTGAGGGTGAGAATAAATAGATTCATACTTTTCTCAATAGTATTATCCGAGTAAGAGTATTATAGGAGTATAATTATAGTATAATATGGTATGACAAACCAAACTCTCCTGGATTAATTTACTCTCCTTCATTTATTATCATCTAATTCTTTCCTTCTTTTTTTTCCTTTCTGTTTATCTTTTTCTTTTTTTTCTTTCTGTTTACCTTTTTCTTTTCTCCTTTCTGTTTATCGTTTTTTTTTTCCTTTCTGTTTATCGTTTTTTTTCCTTTCTGTTTATCTTTTTCTTTTTTCCTTTCTGTTTATCGTTTTTTTTTCCTTGCTGTTTACCTTTTTCTTTTTTTTCTTTCTGTTTATCTTTTTCTTTTTTTTCCTTTCTGTTTATCTTTTTCTTTTTTTTCCTTTCTGTTTATCTTTTTCTTTTTTTCCTTTCTGTTTATCTTTTTCCTTTTTTCCTTTCTGTTTATCTTTTTCTTTTTTTTCCTTTCTGTTAATCTTTTTCTTTTTTCTTTTCTGTTTATCTTTTTCTTTTTTTTCCTTTCTGTTTATCTTTTTCTTTTTTTTCCTTTCTGTTTATCTTTTTCTTTTTTCCTTTCTGTTTATCGTTTTTTTTCCTTTCTGTTTACCTTTTTCTTTTTTTTCCTTTCTGTTTATCTTTTTCTTTTTTTTCCTTTCTGTTTATCTTTTTCTTTTTTTTCCTTTCTGTTTATCTTTTTCTTTTTTTTTCCTTTCTGTTTATCTTTTTCTTTTTTTTCCTTTCTGTTTACCTTTTTCTTTTTTTTCCTTTCTGTTTATCTTTTTCTTTTTTTTCCTTTCTGTTAATCTTTTTCTTTTTTCTTTTCTGTTTATCTTTTTCTTTTTTTTTCTTTCTGTTTATCTTTTTCTTTTTTTCCTTTCTGTTTATCTTTTTATTTTTTTCCTTTCTGTTTATCTTTTCCTTTTTTTTCTTTCTGTTTATCTTTTTTTTCCTTTCTGTTTATCTTTTTCTTTTTTTTTTCTTTCTGTTTATCTTTTTCTTTTTTTTCCTTTCTGTTTATCATTTTTTCCTTTCTGTTTATCTTTTTCTTTTTTCTTTTCTGTTTATCTTTTTCTTTTTTTTCCTTTGTATTTATCTTTTTCTTTTTTTTTTCCTTTCTGTTTATCTTTTTCTTCTTTTTCCTTTCTGTTTATCTTTTGCTTTTTCCTTTCTGTTTATTTTTTTCTTTTTTCCTTTCTGTTTATCTTTTTCTTTTTTTTCCTTTCTGTTTATCTTTTTCTTTTTTTTTCTTTCTGTTTATCTTTTTCTTTTTTCCTTTCTGTTTATCTTTTTCTTTTTGTTCCTTTCTGTTTATCTTTTTCTTTTTTTCCTTTCTGTTTATCTTTTTCTTTTTTTTCCTTTCTGTTTATCTGTTTCTTTTTTTTCCTTTCTGTTTATCTTTTTGTTTTTTTCCTTTCTGTTTATCTTTTTCTTTTTTTCCTTTCTGTTTATCTTTTTCTTTTTTTTTCCTTTCTGTTTATCTGTTTCTTTTTTTTTGCTTTCTGTTTATCTTTTTCTTTTTTCCTTTCTGTTTATCTTTTTCTTTTTTTCCTTTCTGTTTATCTTTTTCTTTTTTTCCTTTCTGTTTATCTGTTTCTTTTTTTTCCTTTCTGTTTATCTTTTTGTTTTTTTCCTTTCTGTTTATCTTTTTCTTTTTTCCTTTCTGTTTATCTTTTTCTTTTTGTTCCTTTCTGTTTATCTTTTTCTTTTTTTCCTTTCTCTTTATCTTTTTCTTTTTTTTCCTTTCTGTTTATCTGTTTCTTTTTTTTCCTTTCTGTTTATCTTTTTGTTTTTTTCCTTTCTGTTTATCTTTTTCTTTTTTTCCTTTCTGTTTATCTTTTTCTTTTTTTTTCCTTTCTGTTTGTCTTTTTCTTTTTTTTTGCTTTCTGTTTATCTTTTTCTTTTTTTTCCTTTCTGTTTATCTTTTTCTTTTTTTTCTTTCTGTTTATCTTTCTCTTTTTTTCCTTTCTGTTTATCTTTTTCTTTTTTTCCTTTCTGTTTATCTTTTTTTTCCTATCTGTTTATCTTTTTCTTTTTTTCCTTTCTGTTTATCTGTTTCTTTTTTTCCTTTCGGTTTATCTTTTTCTTTTTTTTTTCCTTTCTGTTTATCTTTTTCTTTTTTTCCTTTCTGTTTATATTTTCCTTTTTTTTCTTTCTGTTTATCTTTTTTTTCCTTTCTGTTTATCTTTTTCTTTTTTTTTTCTTTCTGTGTATCTTTTTCTTTTTTTCCTTTTTGTTTATCTTTTTTTCCTTTCTGTTTATCTTTTTCTTTTTTCTTTTCTGTTTATCTTTTTCTTTTTTTTCTTTGTGTTTATCTTTTTACTTTTTTTTTCCTTTCTGTTTATCTTTTTCTTTTTTTTCCTTTCTGTTTATCTGTTTCTTTTTTTTCCTTTCTGTTTATCTTTTTGTTTTTTTCCTTTCTGTTAATCTTTTTCTTTTTTCTTTTCTGTTTATCTTTTTCTTTTTTTTCCTTTCTGTTTATCTTTTTCTTTTTCCTTTCTGTTTATCTTTTTCTTTTTTCCTTTCTGTTTATCGTTTTTTTTCCTTTCTGTTTACCTTTTTCTTTTTTTTCCTTTCTGTTTATCTTTTTCTTTTTTTTCCTTTCTGTTTATCTTTTTCTTTTTTTTCCTTTCTGTTTATCTTTTTCTTTTTTTCCTTTCTGTTTATCTTTTTCTTTTTTTTCCTTTCTGTTTACCTTTTTCTTTTTTTTCCTTTCTGTTTATCTTTTTCTTTTTTTTCCTTTCTGTTAATCTTTTTCTTTTTTCTTTTCTGTTTATCTTTTTCTTTTTTTTTCTTTCTGTTTATCTTTTTCTTTTTTTCCTTTCTGTTTATCTTTTTATTTTTTTCCTTTCTGTTTATCTTTTCCTTTTTTTTCTTTCTGTTTATCGTTTTTTTCCTTTCTGTTTATCTTTTTCTTTTTTTTTCTTTCTGTTTATCTTTTTCTTTTTTTTCCTTTCTGTTTATCATTTTTTCCTTTCTGTTTATCTTTTTCTTTTTTCTTTTCTGTTTATCTTTTTCTTTTTTTTCCTTTGTATTTATCTTTTTCTTTTTTTTTCCTTTCTGTTTATCTTTTTCTTCTTTTTCCTTTCTGTTTATCTTTTGCTTTTTCCTTTCTGTTTATCTTTTTCTTTTTTCCTTTCTGTTTATCTTTTTCTTTTTTTTCCTTTCTGTTTATCTTTTTCTTTTTTTTCTTTCTGTTTATCTTTTTCTTTTTTCCTTTCTGTTTATCTTTTTCTTTTTGTTCCTTTCTGTTTATCTTTTTCTTTTTTTCCTTTCTGTTTATCTTTTTCTTTTTTTTCCTTTCTGTTTATCTGTTTCTTTTTTTTCCTTTCTGTTTATCTTTTTGTTTTTTTCCTTTCTGTTTATCTTTTTCTTTTTTTCCTTTCTGTTTATCTTTTTCTTTTTTTTCCTTTCTGTTTGTCTTTTTCTTTTTTTTTTGCTTTCTGTTTATCTTTTTCTTTTTTTTCCTTTCTGTTTATCTTTTTCTTTTTTTCTTTCTGTTTATCTTTCTCTTTTTTTCCTTTCTGTTTATCTTTTTCTTTTTTTCCTTTCTGTTTATCTTTTTTTTCCTTTCTGTTTATCTTTTTCTTTTTTTCCTTTCTGTTTATCTGTTTCTTTTTTTCCTTTCGGTTTATCTTTTTCTTTTTTTTTTCCTTTCTGTTTATCTTTTTCTTTTTTTCCTTTCTGTTTATATTTTCCTTTTTTTTCTTTCTGTTTATCTTTTTTTTCCTTTCTGTTTATCTTTTTCGTTTTTTTTTCTTTCTGTGTATCTTTTTCTTTTTTTCCTTTCTGTTTATCTTTTTTTCCTTTCTGTTTATCTTTTTCTTTTTTCTTTTCTGTTTATCTTTTTCTTTTTTTTCTTTGTGTTTATCTTTTTACTTTTTTTTTCCTTTCTGTTTATCTTTTTCTTCTTTTTCCTTTCTGTTTATCTTTTTCTTTTTCCTTTCTGTTTATCTTTTTCTTTTTTCCTTTCTGTTTATCTTTTTCTTTTTTTTCCTTTCTGTTTATCTTTTTCTTTTTTTTTCTTTCTGTTTATCTTTTTCTTTTTTCCTTTCTGTTTATCTTTTTCTTTTTGTTCCTTTCTGTTCATCTTTTTCTTTTTTTCCTATCTGTTTATCTTTTTCTTTTTTTTCCTTTCTGTTTATCTGTTTCTTTTTTTTCCTTTCTGTTTATCTTTTTCTTTTTTTTCCTTTCTGTTTATCTTTTTCTTTTTTTCCTTTCTGTTTATCTTTTTCTTTTTTTCCTTTCTGTTTATCTTTTTTTTTTTTTTTCCTTTCGGTTTATCTTTTTCTTTTTTTTTCCTTTCTGTTTATCTTTTTCTTTTTTTCTTTTCTGTTTATATTTTCCTTTTTTTTCTTTCTGTTTATCTTTTTTTTCCTTTCTGTTTATCTTTTTCTTTTTTTTTTTCTTTCTGTGTATCTTTTTCTTTTTTTCCTCTCTGTTTATCTTTTTTTCCTTTCTGTTTATCTTTTTCTTTTTTCTTTTCTGTTTATCTTTTTCTTTTTTTTCTTTGTGTTTATCTTTTTACTTTTTTTTTCCTTTCTGTTTATCTTTTTCTTATTTTTCCTTTCTGTTTATCTTTTTCTTTTTCCTTTCTGTTTATCTTTTTCTTTTTTCCTTTCTGTTTATCTTTTTCTTTTTTTTCCTTTCTGTTTATCTTTTTCTTTTTTTTTCTTTCTGTTTATCTTTTTCTTTTTTCCTTTCTGTTTATCTTTTTCTTTTTGTTCCTTTCTGTTCATCTTTTTCTTTTTTTCCTATCTGTTTATCTTTTTCTTTTTTTTCCTTTCTGTTTATCTGTTTCTTTTTTTTCCTTTCTGTTTATCTTTTTCTTTTTTTTCCTTTCTGTTTATCTTTTTCTTTTTTTCCTTTCTGTTTATCTTTTTCTTTTTTTTTCCTTTCTGTTTATCTTTTTCTTTTTTTTCCTTTCTGTTTATCTTTTTGTTTTTTTCCTTTCTTGTTATCTTTTTCTTTTTTTTCCTTTCTGTTTATCTTTTTCTTTTTTTTCCTTTCTGTTTATCTTTTTCTTTTTTCCTTTCTGTTTATCTTTTTCTTTTTTTCTTTCTGTTAATCTTTTTCTTTTTTTCTTTCTGTTTATCTTTTTCTTTTTCCCTTTCTGTTTATCTTTTTCTTTTTTTCTTTCTGTTTATCTTTTTCTGTTTTCCTTTCTGTTTATCTTTTTCTTTTTTTCTTTCTGTTTATCTTTTTCTTTTTTTTCTTTCTGTTTATCTTTTTCTTTTTTTCCTTTCTGTTTATCTTTTTCTTTTTTTCTTTCTGTTTATCTTTTTTTTTCTTTCTGTTTATATTTTTCTTTTTTCGTTTCTGTTTATCTTTTTCTTTTTCTTTCCTTTCTGTTTTTCTTTTTCTTTTTTTTCCTTTCTGTTTATCTTTTTCTTTTTTCCTTTCTGTTTATTTTTTTCTTTTTTCCTTTCTGTTTATCTTTTTCTTTTTGTTTCCTTTCTGTTTATCTTTTTCTTTTTTTTCTTTCTGTTTATCCTGTTCTTTTTTTTCTTTCTGTTTATCTTTTTCTTTTTTTCATTTCTGTTTATCTTTTTCTTTTTTTTTCTTTCTGTTTATCTTTTTCTTTTTTTCCTTTCTGTTTATCTTTTTCTTTTTTTTCTTTCTGTTTATCCTTTTCTTTTTTCCTTTCTGTTTATCTTTTTCTTTTTTTCCTTTCTGTTTATCTTTTTCTTTTTTTCCTTTCTGTTTATCTTTTTCTTTTTTCCTTTCTGTTTATCTTTTTCTTTTTTTCCTTTCTGTTTATCTTTTTCTTTTTTTTCATTTCTGTTTATCTTTTTCTTTTTTTTCTTTCTGTTTATCTTTTTCTTTTATTTCTTTCTGTTTATCTTTTTCTTTTTTTCTTTCCGTTTATCTTTTTCTATTTTCCTTTCTGTTTATCTTTTTCTTTTATTTCTTTCTGTTTATCTTTTTCTTTTTTTCCTTTCTGTTTATCTTTTTCTATTTTTTCTTTCTGTTTATCTTTTTTTTTTTCATTTCAGTTTATCTTTTTCTTTTTTTCTTTCTGTTTATCTTTTTCTTTTTGTTTTCTGTTTATCTTTTTCTTTTTTTCCTTTCTGTTTATCTTTTTCTTTTTTTTCATTTCTGTTTTTCTTTTTCTTTTTATCCTTTCTGTTTATCTTTTTCTTTTTTTCCTTTCTGTTTATCTTTTTCTTTTTTTCATTTCTGTTTATCTTTTTCTTGTTTTTCTTTCTGTTTATCTTTTTCTTTTTTTTCCTTTCTGTTTATCATTTTTTCCTTTCTGTTTATCTTTTTCTTTTTTCTTTTCTGTTTATCTTTTTCTTTTTTTTCCTTTGTATTTATCTTTTTCTTTTTTTTTCCTTTCTGTTTATCTTTTTCTTCTTTTTCCTTTCTGTTTATCTTTTGCTTTTTCCTTTCTGTTTATCTTTTTCTTTTTTCCTTTCTGTTTATCTTTTTCTTTTTTTTCCTTTCTGTTTATCTTTTTCTTTTTTTTTCTTTCTGTTTATCTTTTTCTTTTTTCCTTTCTGTTTATCTTTTCTTTTTGTTCCTTTCTGTTTATCTTTTTCTTTTTATCCTTTCTGTTTATCTTTTTCTTTTTTTTCCTTTCTGTTTATCTGTTTCTTTTTTTTCCTTTCTGTTTATCTTTTTGTTTTTTTCCTTTCTGTTTATCTTTTTCTTTTTTTTCCTTTCTGTTTATCTTTTTCTTTTTTTTCCTTTCTGTTTATCTTTTTCTTTTTTTTCTTTCTGTTTATCTTTCTCTTTTTTTCCTTTCTGTTTATCTTTTTCTTTTTTTCCTTTCTGTTTATCTTTTTTTTCCTATCTGTTTATCTTTTTCTTTTTTTCCTTTCTGTTTATCTGTTTCTTTTTTTCCTTTCAGTTTATCTTTTTCTTTTTTTTTCCTTTCTGTTTATCTTTTTCTTTTTTTCCTTTCTGTTTATCTTTTTCTTTTTTTTTCCTTTCTGTTTGTCTTTTTCTTTTTTTTTGCTTTCTGTTTATCTTTTTCTTTTTTTTCCTTTCTGTTTATCTTTTTCTTTTTTTTCTTTCTGTTTATCTTTCTCTTTTTTTCCTTTCTGTTTATCTTTTTCTTTTTTTCCTTTCTGTTTATCTTTTTTTTCCTATCTGTTTATCTTTTTCTTTTTTTCCTTTCTGTTTATCTGTTTCTTTTTTTCCTTTCGGTTTATCTTTTTCTTTTTTTTTCCTTTCTGTTTATCTTTTTCTTTTTTTCCTTTCTGTTTATATTTTCCTTTTTTTTCTTTCTGTTTATCTTTTTTTTCCTTTCTGTTTATCTTTTTCTTTTTTTTTTTTCTTTCTGTGTATCTTTTCTTTTTTTCCTTTCTGTTTATCTTTTTTTCCTGTCTGTTTATCTTTTTCTTTTTTCTTTTCTGTTTATCTTTTTCTTTTTTTTCTTTGTGTCTATCTTTTTACTTTTTTTTCCTTTCTGTTTATCTTTTTCTTCTTTTTCCTTTCTGTTTATCTTTTTCTTTTTCCTTTCTGTTTATCTTTTTCTTTTTTCCTTTCTGTTTATCTTTTTCTTTTTTTTCCTTTCTGTTTATCTTTTTCTTTTTTTTTCTTTCTGTTTATCTTTTTCTTTTTTCCTTTCTGTTTATCTTTTTCTTTTTGTTCCTTTCTGTTCATCTTTTTCTTTTTTTCCTATCTGTTTATCTTTTTCTTTTTTTTCCTTTCTGTTTATCTGTTTCTTTTTTTTCCTTTCTGTTTATCTTTTTCTTTTTTTTCCTTTCTGTTTATCTTTTTCTTTTTTTCCTTTCTGTTTATCTTTTTCTTTTTTTTTCCTTTCTGTTTATCTTTTTCTTTTTTTTCCTTTCTGTTTATCTTTTTGTTTTTTTCCTTTCTTGTTATCTTTTTCTTTTTTTTCCTTTCTGTTTATCTTTTTCTTTTTTTTCCTTTCTGTTTATCTTTTTCTTTTTTCCTTTCTGTTTATCTTTTTCTTTTTTTCTTTCTGTTAATCTTTTTCTTTTTTTCTTTCTGTTTATCTTTTTCTTTTTCCCTTTCTGTTTATCTTTTTCTTTTTTTCTTTCTGTTTATCTTTTTCTGTTTTCCTTTCTGTTTATCTTTTTCTTTTTTTCTTTCTGTTTATCTTTTTCTTTTTTTTCTTTCTGTTTATCTTTTTCTTTTTTTCCTTTCTGTTTATCTTTTTCTTTTTTTCTTTCTGTTTATCTTTTTTTCTTCTTTCTGTTTATCTTTTTCTTTTTTCGTTTCTGTTTATCTTTTTCTTTTTCTTTCCTTTCTGTTTTTCTTTTTCTTTTTTTTCCTTTCTGTTTATCTTTTTCTTTTTTCCTTTCTGTTTATTTTTTTCTTTTTTCCTTTCTGTTTATCTTTTTCTTTTTGTTTCCTTTCTGTTTATCTTTTTCTTTTTTTTCCTTTCTGTTAATCTTTTTCTTTTTTTTCCTTTCTGTTTATCTTTTTCTTTTTTTCTTTCTGTTTATCTTTTTTTTTTTTCCTTTCTGTTGATCTTTTTCTTTTTTTTTCTTTCTGTTGATCTTTTTCTTTTTTTTCTTTCTGTTTATCTTTTTCTTTTTTTTCTTTCTGTTTATCTTTTTCTTTTTTTTTCTGTTTATCTGTTTCTTTTTTTTCTTTCTGTTTATCTTTTTCTTTTTTTTCCTTTCTGTTTATCTTTTTCTTTTTTTTCTTTCTGTTTATCCTGTTCTTTTTTTTCTTTCTGTTTATCTTTTTCTTTTTTTCATTTCTGTTTATCTTTTTCTTTTTTTTCTTTCTGTTTATCTTTTTCTTTTTTTCCTTTCTGTTTATCTTTTTCTTTTTTTCCTTTCTGTTTATCTTTTTCTTTTTTTCCTTTCTGTTTATCTTTTTCTTTTTTCTTTTCTGTTTATCTTTTTCTTTTTTTCCTTTCTGTTTATCTTTTTCTTTTTTTCCTTTCTGTTTATCCTGTTCTTTTTTTTTCTTTCTGTTTATCTTTTTCTTTTTTTCATTTCTGTTTATCTTTTTCTTTTTTTTCTTTCTGTTTATCTATTTCTTTTTTTCCTTTCTGTTTATCTTTTTCTTTTTTTCCTTTCTGTTTATCTTTTTCTTTTTTCCTTTCTGTTTATCTTTTTCTTTTTTTCCTTTCTGTTTATCTTTTTCTTTTTTTTCTTTCTGTTTATCTTTTTCTTTTTTCCTTTCTGTTTATCTTTTTCTTTTTTTTCTTTCAGTTTATCTTTTTCTTTTTTTCCTTTCTGTTTATCTTTTTTTTCCTATCTGTTTATCTTTTTCTTTTTTTTCTTTCTGTTTATCTTTTTCTTTTTTTCCTTTCTGTTTATCTTTTTCTTTTTTTTCATTTCTGTTTATCTTTTTCTTTTTTTTCTTTCTGTTTATCTTTTTCTTTTATTTCTTTCTGTTTATCTTTTTCTTTTTTTCTTTCTGTTTATCTTTTTCTATTTTCCTTTCTGTTTATGTTTTTCTTTTATTTCTTTCTGTTTATCTTTTTCTTTTTTTCCTTTCTGTTTATCTTTTTCTTTTTTTTCTTTCTGTTTATCTTTTTTTTTTTTCATTTCAGTTTATCTTTTTCTTTTTTTTCTTTCTGTTTATCTTTTTCTTTTTGTTTTCTGTTTATCTTTTTCTTTTTTTCCTTTCTGTTTATCTTTTTCTTTTTTTTCATTTCTGTTTATCTTTTTCTTTTTATCCTTTCTGTTTATCTTTTTCTTTTTTTCCTTTCTGTTTATCTTTTTCTTTTTTTTCTTTCTGTTTATCTTTTTCTTTTATTTCTTTCTGTTTATCTTTTTCTTTGTTTAATTTCTGTTTATCTTTTTCTTGTTTTTCTTTCTGTTTATCTTTTTCTTTTTTTTCATTTCTGTTTATCTTTATCTTTTTTTTCTTTCTGTTTATCTTTTTCTTTTTTTTTCTGTTTATCTTTTTCTTTTTTTCCTTTCTGTTGATCTTTTTCTTTTTTTTTCTTTCTGTTGATCTTTTTCTTTTTTTTCTTTCTGTTTATCTTTTTCTTTTTTTTCTTTCTGTTTATCTTTTTCTTTTTTTTTCTTTTTATCTTTTTCTTTTTTTCCTTTCTGTTTATCTTTTTCTTTTTTTCCTTTCTGTTTATCTTTTTTTTCCTATCTGTTTATCTTTTTCTTTTTTTTCTTTCTGTTTATCTTTTTCTTTTATTTCTTTCTGTTTATCTTTTTCTTTTTTTTCTTTCTGTTTATCTTTTTCTTTTTTTTCCTTTCCGTTGATCTTTTTCTTTTTTTTCTTTCTGTTTATCTTTTTCTTTTTTTTCTTTCTGTTTATCTTTTCCTTTATTTTTCCTTTCTGCTTATCTTTTTCTTTTTTTTCTGTTTTTCTTTTTCTTGTTTTTCTTTCTGTTTATCTTTTCCTTTATTTTTCCTTTCTGTTTATCTTTTTCTTTTTCCTTTCTGTTTTTCTTTTTCTTTTTTTTCTTTCTGTTTATCTTTTTCTTTTTTCCTTTCTGTTTATCTTTTTCTTTTTTTTTTTCCTTTCTGTTTATTTTTTTCTTTTTTCTTTTCTGTTTATCTATTTCTTTTGTTTCTTTCTGTTTATTTTTTTCTTTTTTCCTTTCTGTTTATCTTTTACTTTTTTCCTTTCTGTTTATCTTTTACTTTTTTTCCTCTCTGTTTATCTTTTTTTTCTTTCTGTTTATCTTTTTCTTTTTTTCCTTTCTGTTTATCTTTTTCTTTTTGTTTCCTTTCTGTTTATCTTTTTTTTTCCTTTCTGTTTATCTTTTTCTTTTTTTCTTTCTGTTATCTTTTTGTTTTTTTCTTTCTGCTTATCTTTTTCTTTATTTTCTTTCTGTTTATCTTTTTCTTTTTTTTCTTTCTGTTTATGTCTTTCTTTTTTTTTCTTTCTGTTTATCTTTTTCTTTTTTCCTTTCTGTTCATCTTTTTCTTTTTTTCTTTCTGTTTATCTTTTTCTTTTTATCCTTTCTGTTTATCTTTTTCTTTTTTTTTCCTTTCTGTTTATCTTTTTCTTTTTTTTTCTTTCTGTTTATCTTTTTCTTTTTTCCTTTCTGTTTATCTTTTTCTTTTTGTTCCTTTCTGTTTATCTTTTTCTTTTTTTCCTTTCTGTTTATCTTTTTCTTTTTTTTCCTTTCTGTTTATCTGTTTCTTTTTTTTCCTTTCTGTTTATCTTTTTCTTTTTTTCCTTTCTGTTTATCTTTTTCTTTTTTTCCTTTCTGTTTTTCTTTTTCTTTTTTTTCCTTTCTGTTTATCTTTTTCTTTTTTTTCCTTTCTGTTTATTTTTTTGTTTTTTTCCTTTCTTGTTATCTTTTTCTTTTTTTTCCTTTCTGTTTATCTTTTTCTTTTTTTTCCTTTCTGTTTATCTTTTTCTTTTTTCCTTTCTGTTTATCTTTTTCCTTTTTTTCTTTCTGTTTATCTTTTTCTTTTTTTTGCTTTCCGTTTATCTTTTTCTTTTTTTTCTTTCTGTTTATCTTTTTATTTTTTTCCTTTCTGTTTATCTTTTTCTTTTGTCTTTTCTGTTTATGTTTTTCTTTTTTTTTCTTTCTGTTTATCTTTTTCTTTTTTCTTTCTGTTTATCTTTTTTTTTTTCTTCCTTTCTGTTTATGTTTTTCTTTTTATTTCTGTTTATCTTCTTTTTTTTTCCTTTCTGTTTATCTTTTTCTTTGTTTTTTATTTCTGTTTATCTTGTTTTTTCCTTTCTGTTTATCTTGTTCTTTTTTTTCATTCTGTTTATCTTTTTCTTTTTTTCCTTTCTGTTTATCTGTTTCTTTTTTCTTTCTGTTTATATTTTTCTTATTTTCTTTCTGTTTATCTTTTTCTTTTTTGCTTTCTGTTTATCTTTTTCTTTTTTTCCTTTCTGTTTATCTTTTTCTTTTTTTTCTTTCTGTTTATCTTTTTCTTTTTTTCATTTCTGTTTATCTTTTTCTTTTTTTTTCTTTCTGTTTATCTTTTTCTTTTTTTCCTTTCTGTTGATCTTTTTCTTTTTTTTCTTTCGGTTTATCTTTTTCTTTTTTTCCGTTCTTTTTTTCTTTTTCTTTTTTTCCTTTCTGTTTATCTTTTTTTTTTTCTTTCTGTTTATCTTTTTCTTTTTTCTTTTCTGTTTATCTTTTTCTTTTTTTCTTTCTGTTTATCTTTTTCTTTTTTTTCATTCTGTTTATCTTTTTCTTTTTTCCTTTCTGTTTATAGTTTTATTTTTTTCTTTCTGTTTATCTTTTTCTTTTTTCCTTTCTGTTTATCTTTTTCTTTTTTCCTTTCTGTTTATCTTTTTCTTTTTTCCTTTCTGTTTATCTTTTTCTTTTTTTCTTTCTGTTTATCTTTTTCTTTTTTTCTTTCTGTTTATCTTTTTCTTTTTTCCTTTCTGTTTATCTTTTTCTTTTTTTTCCTTTCTGTTTATCTTTTTCTTTTTTTCTTTCTGTTTATCTTTTTCTTTTTTCCTTTCTGTTTATCTTTTTCTTTTTTCCTTTCTGTTTATCTTTTTCTTTTTTTCTTTCTGTTTATCTTTTTCTTTTTTCCTTTCTGTTTATCTTTTTCTTTTTTCCTTTCTGTTTATCTTTTTCTTTTTTTCTTTCTGTTTATCTTTTTCTTTTTTCCTTTCTGTTTATCTTTTTCTTTTTTTCCTTTCTGTTTATCTTTTTCTTTTTTTCCTTTCTGTTTATCTTTTTCTTTTTATTTCCTTTCTGTTTTTTTTCTTTTTTCCTTTCTGGTTATCTTTTTCTTTTTTCCTTTCTGTTTATCTTTTTCTTTTTCCTTTCTGTTTATCTTTTTCTTTTTTCCTTTCCGTTTATCTTTTTCTTTTTTTTCCTTTCTGTTTATCTTTTTCTTTTTTTGTTGTTTTCTGTTTATTTTTTTTTTTTTTGCTTTCCGTTTATCTTTTTCTTTTTTTTCTTTCTGTTTATCTTTTTCTTTTTTTCCTTTCTGTTTATCTTTTTCTTTTGTCTTTTCTGTTTATGTTTTTCTTTTTTTTTCTTTCTGTTTATCTTTTTCTTTTTTCTTTCTGTTTATCTTTTTTTTTCTTCCTTTCTGTTTATGTTTTTCTTTTTATTTCTGTTTATCTTCTTTTTTTTTCTTTCTGTTTATCTTTTTCTTTGTTTTTTATTTCTGTTTATCTTGTTTTTTCCTTTCTGTTTATCTTGTTTTTTTTTTCATTCTGTTTATCCTTTTCTTTTTTTCCTTTCTGTTTATCTGTTCTTTTTTCTTTCTGTTTATATTTTTCTTATTTTCTTTCTGTTTATCTTTTTCTTTTTTGCTTTCTGTTTATCTTTTTCTTTTTTTCCTTTCTGTTTATCTTTTTCTTTTTTTTCTTTCTGTTTATCTTTTTCTTTTTTTCATTTCTGTTTATCTTTTTCTTTTTTTTTCTTTCTGTTTATCTTTTTCTTTTTTTCCTTTCTGTTGATCTTTTTCTTTTTTTTCTTTCGGTTTATCTTTTTCTTTTTTTCCTTTCTTTTTTTCTTTTTCTTTTTTTCCTTTCTGTTTATCTTTTTTTTTTTTCATTTCTCTTTATCTTTTTCTTTTTTTCCTTTCTGTTTATCTTTTTCTTTTTTTTCATTTCTGTTTATCTTTTTCTTTTTTTTCCTTTCTGTTGATCTTTTTCTTTTTTTTCTTTTTGTTTATCTTTTTCTTTTTTTCCTTTCTGTTTATCTTTTTCTTTTTTCCTTTCTGTTTATCTTTTTCTTTTTTTCCTTTCTGTTTATTTTTTTCTTTTTTCTTTTCTGTTTATCTTTTTCTTTTTTTTCTTTCTGTTTATCTTTTTCTTTTTTCCTTTCTGTTTATCTTTTACTTTTTGTTCCTTTCTCTTTATCTTTTTCTTTTTTTTCCTTTCTGTTTATTTTTTTCTTTTTTTTCCTTTCCGTTTATCTTTTTCTTTTTTCCTTTCTTTTTATCTTTTTCTTTTGTCTTCTCTGTTTATGTTTTTCTTTTTTTTCTTTCTGTTTATCTTTTTTCTTCTTTTTCCTTTCTGTGTATTTTTTTTTCCGTTCTGTTTATCTTTTTCTTTTTTCCTTTCTGTTTATCTTTTTCTTTTTTCTTTTCTGTTTATGTTTTTCTTTTTTTTTCTTTCTGTTTATCTTTTTATTTTTTTCCTTTCTGTTTATCTTTTTCTTTTTTTTCCTTTCTGTTTATCTTTTTCTTTTTTTCTTTCTGTTTATCTTTTTCTTTTTTTTCTTTCTGTTTATCTTTTTCTTTTTTTTTTGCTTTCTGTTTTTTTTTTTATTTTTTTCCTTTCTGTTGATCTTTTTCTTTTTTCCTTTCTGTTTATCTTTTTCTTTTTTTTCCTTTCTGTTTATCTTTTTCTTTTTTCCTTTCCGTTTATCTTTTTCTTTTTCCTTTCTGTTTATCTTTTTCTTTTTCCTTTCTGTTTATCTTTTTCTTTTTTTTCCTTTCTGTTTATCTTTTTCTTTTTTTTTGCTTTCTGTTTATCTTTTTGTTTTTTTCCTTTCTGTTAATCTTTTTCTTTTTTCTTTTCTGTTTATCTTTTTCTTTTTTTTCCTTTCTGTTTATCTTTTTCTTTTTTTTTCCTGTCTGTTTATCTTTTTTTTCTTCCTTTCTGTTTATGTTTTTCTTTTTCTTTCTGTTTATCTTTTTCTTTTTTTCCTTTCTGTTTATCTTTTTCTTTTTTTTCCTTTCTGTTTATCTTTTTCTTTGTTTTCTTTCTGTTTATCTTTTTCTTTTTTTCTTTCTGTTTATCTTTTTCTTTTTTTCCTTTCTGTTTATCTTTTTCTTTTTTTTTCTTTCTGTTTATCTTTTTCTTTTTTTCCTTTCTGTTGATCTTTTTCTTTTTTTTCTTTCTGTTTATCTTTTTCTTTTTTTTCTTTCTGTTTATCTTTTTCTTTTTTCCTTTCTGTTTATCTTTTTCTTTTTTTTCCTTTCTGTTTATCTTTTTCTTTTTTCCTTTCCGTTTATCTTGTTCTTTTTTCCTTTCCGTTTATCTTTTTCTTTTTCCTTTCTGTTTATCTTTTTCTTTTTTTCTTTCTGTTTATCTTTTTCTTTTTTCCTTTCTGTTTATCTTTTTCTTTTTTTCCTTTCTGTTTATCTTTTTCTTTTTTTCCTTTCTGTTTATCTTTTTCTTTTTATTTCCTTTCTGTTTTTTTTTCTTTTTTCTTTTCTGGTTATCTTTTTCTTTTTTCCTTTCTGTTTATCTTTTTCTTTTTCCTTTCTGTTTATCTTTTTCTTTTTTCCTTTCTGTTTATCTTTTTCTTTTTTTTCCTTTCTGTTTATCTTTTTCTTTTTTTGTTGTTTTCTGTTTATTTTTTTTTTTTTTTGCTTTCCGTTTATCTTTTTCTTTTTTTTCTTTCTGTTTATCTTTTTCTTTTTTTCCTTTCTGTTTATCTTTTTCTTTTGTCTTTTCTGTTTATGTTTTTCTTTTTTTTTCTTTCTGTTTATCTTTTTCTTTTTTTCCTTTCTGTTTATCTTTTTCTTTTTTTCCTTTCTGTTTTTCTTTTTCTTTTTTTGTTGTTTTCTGTTTTTTTTGTTTTTTTTTGCTTTCCGTTTATCTTTTTCTTTTTTTTCTTTCTGTTTATCTTTTTCTTTTTTTCCTTTCTGTTTATCTTTTTCTTTTGTCTTTTCTGTTTATGTTTTTCTTTTTTTTTCTTTCTGTTTATCTTTTTCTTTTTTCTTTCTGTTTATCTTTTTTTTTTCTTCCTTTCTGTTTTTCTTTTTCTTTTTTTTTCCTTTCTGTTTATCTTTTTCTTTTTATTTCCTTTCTGTTTTTTTTTCTTTTTTCCTTTCTGGTTATCTTTTTCTTTTTTCCTTTCTGTTTATCTTTTTCTTTTTCCTTTCTGTTTATCTTTTTCTTTTTTCTTTTCTGTTTATGTTTTTCTTTTTTTTTTCTTTCTGTTTATCTTTTTCTTTTTTTTCCTTTCTGTTTATCTTTTTCTTTTTTTTCCTTTCTGTTTATCTTTTTCTTTTTTTTCTTTCTGTTTATCTTTTTCATTTTTTTCTTTCTGTTTATCTTTTTCTTTTTTTCCTTTCTGTTTATCTTTTTCTTTTATTTTCCTTTCTGCTTATCTTTGTCTTTTTTCTTTCTGTTTATCTTTTTCTTTTTTTTCCTTTCTGTTTATCTTTATCTTTTTTTTCCTTTCTGTTTATCCTGTTCTTTTTTTTCTTTCTGTTTATCTTTTTCTTTTTTTTCCTTTCTGTTTATCTTTTTCTTTTTTTTCCTTTCTGTTTATCTTTTTCTTTTTCTTCTTTCTGTTTATCTTTTTCTTTATTTCCTTTCTGTTTATCTTTTTCTTTTTTCTTTCTGTTTATCTTTTTCTTTTTTTCCTTTCTATCTATCTTTTTCTTTCTCATTCTTATTTATCATTCGGCTTATTTTTGTTTTCATTTATTTTTAGGATCAATACCTCCACCCTCTCTCTCTCTCTCTCTCTCTCTCTCTCTTCCTCTTTCTCGTTCTCTACTTTTCTTTTCTTTCTCTCTCTATCAATCTATCTTGCTTTCTTTCTTTCTTTCTCTTTCTCTCTGTCTCTCTCTCTCTTTCTTTACAAAGTCTATTCTTTTCTATCTCTTTCTCTCTTACACACTTTCATCTTCCACTTTTCCTCTGTGTATCCTTTCTCTCTTTTCATTTTTTTACCTAACCAATACCCTCTCCCTCTCATTCTCTTTCAGACACACACACTTTTATCTTCCACTTTTTTTCCTTTTTCTTATTTCTCAGTTTGCTTGTCTTTCTTTTCATTTCCCTATCTAATCTAATCAACCCCCTCTCTCTCTCTCTCTCTCTCTCTCTCTCTCTCTCTCTCCCTCCCTCCGTCTCTCTCTCTCTCTCTCTCTCTCTCTCTCTCTCTCTCTCTCTCTCTCTCTCTCTCTCTATCCTCCGCTCATTCTATTACTCTCGCATAATTTTAGCACGTATGAACGAATCGATGTACGATTAATTATCAACTTGTTCATTTGTTTCTTTTCATATCGTGATGACTTCATCACTTGAAAAGATTCCTTCCTGAAACGCCCACGGCGCAACTATCGCCCCGCTCCTGCATCTTCATCTGCATCTGCCCCTGCATCTGCATCTTCACATCGTCAAACGGGCGAGAAACCGATGAGAAGGGTGTGGTCGACGGGGAGATGCACGTTAAATTACACGCGACGCCATTGATTACAGCAGAAACATTTTAGCCCGATTCTATTTTCTTCGCGTCAATTCATTTCCGTTGCTTCTTTGTCTTTTCACGCAGTCATTTCATTCGCCTTGATTTCTATATTTGTCTACCTCATCTATTTGCGTCATACGCACCTTTTTTTTCTGCTAAAAAACTTTTACTTTTTATTAACAACTTTATTCACTTCACAATTTCTTTTGTTAGTTTTTTTGTTCTTTGTTAGTTGTTGTTTCTTTTTTTTTTTTTCTATTATTTCTTATATTTCTTTTCCCTCCCTAATTTCGAGACATTTGCAGATTGCTTTCTTGTTTTTCGATACTTTTTGTAAAAATCAGTCACATCAAATTCTTGGTCGCCATTAACAACATATACCATTTCCGTCATTACATCAATATTTACCTATATATGAAAGCATTTTGTCGCTGTACGTAAGAGAAACCATTCCCTATGGACTCCGAAATGGCAGAGCCGATTTTTTTTTTTTTTTTAATTCCACATAAATCGACTTAGTGTATCTGGGAGTGTTCGGAGAACGCCTTCGATATGTATTGAAAATCGATAATCGAAAAAATCCGACTAAAGAATGAACAGTCCGATTTTGACCATTACAAATGCAGTTGAGAAGTTTTATCACAAAAACAGAAGGTCACTCTCACAGGGCTCCAGTTGTTTTAATTTTCAAAGAGCTTTACATTACGCTAAAGTAGTAGCAGACGATATCATTATCAAGAGTGTATAAACCGAATATGGGGTTTATATATATATATATATATATATATATATATATATATATATATATATTTCATCCAGAGGAAGTCTCGAAATAAAGACGAAACGTTGATGAACACATAATACGGTTTGTTCCTTTTTATTTTCTCTCTCTCTCTCTCTCTCTCTCTCTCTCTCTCTCTCTCTCTCTCTCTCTCTCTCTCTCTCTCTCTCAATATATATATATATATATATATATATATATCCCCAAAACCTATGGCCTTGATGGAGAGGAGACTAAAACTTGCTGCCATGGTTTCAAATAATCTTTTGGAAATAGGGTAAGATTATGAGTATCTCTAGTATCAAATAATCCTTATACACTGTGAAATTTACTTTATGTATGAAAACCAAAGAGGGGAGATATAACATATGAGAAATATTTGAATCAAGTCTCCCCTTGCTGTTATTTAAGATCATTTGAAATCATAGCGGCAAGTTTTAGTCGCCCCTCCATCGAGGCCAGAGGTTATGGGGAAATATCGGATATTTTGTAATTTATATGCAAAACTAGGAAAATAAATGACTATGATTGAAGCATTTTATGGCTGTAAAAAGTACTAAAAATAGGCTCTGGATAATAGATGATCCTCTTAATGTGCGACGTTAAGGATAAATGTCACATAGCCCACAACACAATTCATGTCATTATCTTTCCAACGAGCCTTTATTTGTTAAATTCTGATCAATATTCGCTGAGATTTGGAACTTATAAAATTGCCAAAAACGGTGGTGTATTAGATGTGTCAGAATTTGGGGGAAATTTTTGACACCCCTAACAAAAAAACTGCGAATAAAATATTTTTTTAAAAACTCGTAATTTCTCTTTTTAAGGTGGGTTGTTTATTTTCTTTATGGAATATACTTCCAAAATAAACTATTAAAGTCGTTAAAAAAATAATAGAAATGTTTACAAAGTGCCTGCGAGCCTTCATGCAGCCATTTTTGTTTATGTAATGAAATCAGTTGACTTTACGAGTTAATTTTTTTCAATTTTTTCACTTTAAAAATCTTTCAAAATTTTTCTAATGGTTCAATTTTTACGATATTTTTAGGTTCAATGTGAAGTTTTATGCTCTTTCCAATAAACTGAATATAACATTCTAGCCAAGGGTTTTTTTTTTAATTCACCATCCCCATTTTGAAATGTCTATTAAAATGAAAATACTTAATTTTCTTACCACAAATTGAAGATAAAAGATCAATAAATAAAATAAGCTAATTTGAAACAAAAAACAAATTTGAAAATTTACCTGTAAATTCCAAAGTTTAAAACCTGTTGTATTTTTTTTTAAGGCAAAAACTTATGAGTAAAATGTGAGTATTTTTTACCTATGGAGACACATATTTCTTCACGTACAAGGCTAGAGGCTAACGCGAACATGTGATTTTTATTTCCTTCTGTCCATCCGTATTTCAAAACAAGAATAAACACAACTTCCGATGTTTTGCTAAAACGTAACAATGCTTACGCAATTTTCAAATAGTTGTTTAAAAAAATCTTTTATTTAAAAATACATGGAATCTAAAATATAAATATGGATAAATCCTTAACAATGAATAATGGAAGTACCCATTGAATAGTATTTTTATAGGCAAGTGATTTTTGGGAATTTATATATACATATGTTTATCGAAGCAAGCTAAATTCGTTGATTTTCTTTAAATCTTTTTTTAAAGAAAACCGATTTAAAAAAAAACAAATATTGCATAATTTGCTATTAAACCTGTTATTTTTTTTGAAATGTGGTCTTTGCTCCTTTAACTGAAAAAAAATTAGGGTTGGAATTACATTTTTCAAGTACTTATAAGCTTGGAAAGATAGAAGGTTGAATTATTCAATTTTTTTCACGCATTTTTAATGTTGGTTTCTGAAACTGCAAGTGGTGTATATATATATATATATATATATATATATATATATATATATATATATATATATACGAACTCAGTATATATATATATATATATATATATATATATATATATACATAAATATATATATATATATTATTTATTTATTTATATATTTATATATAATTTTATTTTCCAGTGGTAAGGTAACCGGTGAAATATAACGAGGTTAATACAAGAGTGCTCAATACCGAAGTAGAGCAATGTATATTTTCAATTTGTCTTTACATAAGCAGTAATGCGTTGCTCCACAGTCATGAGCATGTTTTGGTCCTCTAGTATTTAGTAACTAGAGAATACTTTAGGCAACTACACTTATATTGAAAACGAAATAATGAAAACCCGAAAGTCATCTTACAGTAAAAAAGGGGTTTTAGTAAAAAAGAAAGAGACAGGGCGTGAGGTTCAGCTGTGCGTAAAACAAGTTTGAGTGGGTGTGGATTTTTTGGGTGAGGGAATGAGGTAGGTAGGGTTGGGGTTGAGAAGTTAAGTTAGTGACACCTAAAGAACGTATATAGATGTTATCTGCGCAGGTGTCTGCTGTGGCTACTCGCTATCCGTCTTAAAATCTAAATGAACTAGTGTATACCAGGTAAGCTGGGGTGGGGTGATTTTTTTTTTATTTATTCTATTAGCATTTTGGTATCTTTTTGTTAGAGCACTTGATTATAATGGAAAGATAACTTTGAAATTTTAAAACCGCTAACTTCGGTGTTGATATATCTTTTTTAATAATAATTTTTTTTTAATAATAATAATTTTTTTTTAAATAATAATTTCGAAATAATAACGTTAACATTTCAGTACGCAGGTTAAAATCTGCAAAAGAAGCGATTTGTGTTTATTTGTTTACGTTATGAGTTAATGTTATGCGCGCATGCGCAACCAGATGTCGTAAACCGGAAAGGGGGTTACATCACTCGTTACAAGGTCATTTGAGTTTTATAATTATAATTATATATATATATATATATATATATATATATATATATATATATATATATATATATATATATCGCTCCTAGACAAGATCCAAAAGAGAGTCTCCAACCTGATAGGTCTTGGACTGTCATCTAAGCTTCAGTCTCTGTCTCACCGACGAATTGTTGCATCGCTCTGCCTGTTCTACAAGTATTTTAATGTTGAATGCCCTGACGAACTGCAAGCATTTGTGCCCCCACGACGTAAATACCCTAGACAAATCCGACAAGCAGCTAAACCCTACCCCTACACAGTGGAGATCCCTAGATGTAGGGGAGCTTTCTACTCCAGCAGTGTCTTCCCCAAAACCGCTAGACTTTGGAATTCCATTCCGGCTCCCTGCTTCCCCAACTGCACTGAAATGTTGAAGTTCAAGTATAACGTGAACCGACATCTTACTGCCCAACTCCCTAGATAGTACCCCAGTAGCTTATGTTCCTGATAGTAGCCCCCTACACCAAAGTGGCAATGTACCTTGTTCGGGTTGAAAATGTAATAATATATATATATATATATATATATATATATATATATATATATATATATATATATATATGCGTGTGAATACATGCATACGTTGATGCCTCAAGATCCGTGGGCTTTACTATTTATACAAAATAATAAATATAACTTTCAGTAAAGCAATATCATTGTTATTTATTATTATTAGCAACTAACCCGCCAGATTTCCCAATTACCCACCATTTTTAATAATTATAATCGCTGTAATAAGAAATGATTATATCTGATCATTAAAGGTTTAGTAATGATATACATTCTCAGTTTTCGATTAGTATTTTAAGAAAACTGTTCAGACAATAAATATCAAATTTATAAATATACAAAGAAATAAACAAATATAGAACTAACGAATGTGATGATAAATGATATTGAAGGTGTTGTGGGTTAACAGGTTTGGTAGAACGAGAGAAAACAAAAAATAGTTTTAAACTAGCACGATTAAACTACCGCTATTAAACTACCGCCATTAAACTAGCACCATTAAACTACCGCCATTAAACTACCACCATTAAACTACCGCCATTAAACTACCACCATTATACTACCGCCATTAAACTACCACCATTAAACTACCACCATTAAACAAATTATGGGCTCTCCCCCCTCTTCCCCTTTCTTACCACCCCCATTCTTTCTTTTTCTCTTCCTTCCCTCTCTCCTATCTCCTTGTCCTTCTTTTTCTCCAATCCCCCTTTGTCTCTTCTCTTCGCTCCTTTCTACCTTAGTCTCTTATACCTCCTTCCTCTTCGCCTTCCCCTAATCGATCCTTATGAGTCTAACAGAGGTGTAGCGAAAATGGTCAACAAATCCGGGTTGGATTTTAATCTTTTCGCAAAAAAAATACCAAAATAAAAATAAAATTTTTTTAAAAAGTTAAAGCCACCCCCTAGCTTACCTGATATACACTCGTTCATTTACATTTTAAGACGGGCAGCGAGCAGAAACAGCAGACACATGTGCAGATAACATATATATCTGTTCTTTAGCTGTCTCTAACCTGTCCCGAACTGCCTCCTTTTTTCCTAAAAAACTTGTTTACTGTAAGATGACTTTCTGATTTCGCTTCTAATATATGCCTGAAGAGGTCTCTAGTTACTAAATACTAGAGGACCGAAAAATGCTCATGTCTGTGTATAAACAAATTTAAAGTATATATATATGCACACACACACACACACACACACACACATATATATATATATATATATATATATATATATATATATATATATATATAGTGGTAGCAGTGGCGTAGCATCAGTTTTTGCCGCTCGGGACGATCGTAAAATTCCCCCCCCCCCCTGGCATATAATTACCTGTTTTGCCCACCCTCGCTTGCATATGATTACCTGTTTTGCCACCAACCCCCACTGCTAACATATGAAAACCTGTTAAAACTTTCAAAATTCCAAAAAGCCTTCGTAAAATAGTGACACATTTTCCTGATTCCGATACCTCCAAAAGTTCTGAGTTTTTACAACATTATCGGTAAAAAAAGTTCGATTTTTTTGTTAGCTTTTATTTTTTTCTTCTATTTTCTATTTTTAATCTCTCAAAATGCCTTATGAGCGCCGCTCATAAAAGAAAAAAAATATTTTTTCTGCTCAACACACACCTAGTATATAAATATACCAAATTTTTGGCAATTTTATAAGTTCCAAATTTCAGCGACTATTGATAAGAATTTAACAAATGAAGGCCTGTTGGAAAGATAATGACCTGAATTAGGCTATGTGATATTTTCCTTTAAGCTTATATATATATATATATATATATATATATATATATATATATATATATATAGTAATTTATAAAATATATATGGTGATTAAGCTACACTGAATATTCCGCGTTTCATCCACTATAAGACTCTTCATGCTTATGCGCATAAGCCTGAAGAGTCCTAGAGTGGATGAAACGCGGAATATTCAGTGTAGCTTAATCACCATATATATTTTATAAATTACTAACTAGCTCTACCTACGTATTGAGCACTTTTGGAGTAAATACTTAAAGTTTACGCATAAATCTATACTTTCGTATATTAATTTTATGTGAGTAAATTAAGTAGTTATTTATATATATATATATATATATATATATATATTATTTGAAGACTGGTTTCATTTGTGGAAAGCAACTACTTATTAAGTCGCCTGGCGGGGATTTCTAGTTTTAAGCGACTATTTGTCCGAAACATTAGCACGTCCAATGTTGGGATAATGCCATGGAAATTTGTATATATTAATAAAAATATGCTTAGCTTTTTTTTTTTAATGAGCACTCTTAATAACCTCGATAAATTTATTAGTTATCACTTTTGAATACCTTTAACCTGGTATATTTAAACTGCGCCAAGAGGTATTGACTCGTAAAAAGGAACTAACAATGAATGGAAGGAACTATATAATGTAAGAAATTAGCAAAGGCAGGTCTTTGCCTCAGATTTCTAAGCATTTAAAAAAGGGATCATCGAACGATCAAGAAATTATATTAAATGGAAATTCAACCAAGGAAAAAGGTTTTCGGCTGAATTCAAGAATTTAACAGGGCGAGATTAATCTAAACAATTGAATAAGAAAAATGGATTTTAACTAAAAAAAGGTAAAATGAAAGAATATTACAGTGGATAAAAATATACATGAAATCTGATTTTATTAAAGTTTACAGACGAATCAAGTATCACTCTTGATGGGCTCGATAGATGGGCTCAAAATTTACAAGCAACAAGACTCAAAACAATTGTTTAGACGCCAACAAGGCGGCGGTGGAATCATGACATGGACTTGGATTATTGGTAATGAGCTCGTTGGTCCATTAAAAGTGGAGAACGGGATTAAAATGAATTCCAGAATTTACCGTCATTTTGTAAACCAGTAACCAGTTTTTAGCCAAGCGTAAATCTATGATATATACTAGTACGCTGCCCGACATTGCCCGGTCGTAAAATACGCATAAATATTATATTTTAATTGATACAGAAAGTAACGGTTTCAATCCTACCCAAAGCCGGCCAGAGGTTTACTTGGCCAAAACGTGGAGAGACGACAACAACTACGAATGGCAGTGATTGCTGAGAATGCAGTTGGGAGATTCGAAGTTCCTATCCGTCGCAGTTACCTGTTAAAGATAAACAAAGAAAAACAGAACGCCAAATAAAGTAACAACGTGTATTGCAAAGCATACAACAGGTGCGTTGTTTGTCGTAGCCGACTAACGACCTAGGTGGGTCCACCGGATATCGACTGGTTATGTATTTGTTACCTACGAAACAAAATATGAGAGGAGATAACCATCTCCCCTCAAAAGGGGCATTCTGAAAAAATAAGGACAATTAATTTGAGTGCAGCATACGGCTTAGTCTTCCGGTATTTATTAAGATTGTAAAAGTCTTTTAGTAAGCAAAAATACTCTAATAGTTTTTTCCCCAGACCTGCTAGACCTGGAACTC
>NC_136500.1:11053103-11180603 GCF_053919585.1 Euprymna scolopes
GATACATTCGAACATATAGATCAATAAACAATAGCACACTCATACGATATAATACACACACGCATACACACATGAAATACAGGGAGCTTGAATGCCTAATAGACACTATCCTCGAGTGTCTAAGGTCTCTATGTAAAGGAGTTTGTCAGGACAACCTGGCATGAGGATAATTTTCACTGCAAGTAAACCCTGACTAAATATTCAAAATCACATTTCGTATTCGCAGCCAAAATATCTTAACATTGTCTTTTATGAGGAATCGTGCATCTTCTGCCAAATGATGTCATCTCAAGTAATAACACGAAGATGGATTCTCCATTAGACTAGATTATTTTTTGTCCTAGAATCCAGGAAGATCAAGAAACCACAAGAAACATATACTGTAAGATATTTAAATAGTAAATTGGAGAGAGGAAAATTATGTTCTGAACTTCTTTACTAACTTTGTGTTTGAATGGTAAGAGAGAACTTTAAAGGAATATTCGAATATCAATCTATCTCTATCTATATATAATTCTCTATCTGTATAAGAGCCAGGTACGTCCAAGGGTGGAGTACTGTTGCCACATCTGGGCAGGAGTTGCTAGAAAGGACTTGTCCTGCCGTGATAGAGTTCAAAATAGACTTCGTAGCCTCGTAGGGGATGTCCTTTTCTCTTCACTGCAACCTCTTCTTACAGAAGATGCTAGCAGGTGCTAGGCTGAGCTTCAATCTATGGTCCCTTCTCGCTAAAATTTCACAAGAAACACTCGTCTAGCAGAAAACACTATCAATAATTTCCCCTCCTCTTTACCTGTGCCTAAACCTAAACGTAGATTCCATGAACAAAGTTTCTTTCTTAGAACTGCACGCATATGGAATTGTTTTCCGTTTTCCTGCTTTCCAGCTGACTACAATATGGTTGTCTTCAAGTCTAACATAAACAAGTTTTTGATGAGCCGTTCCATATAAGTTAACAAATTTACCAAATTTCCATTACTAACAATTACTATATTGTCCAATTTCTACTGTACACTCTTTAACCCTTGTCCTCGAGTGGCCTCTGTGCCTTGCTAAATGGTGATGCCTATGTCAAAAAAAATCTCATATAGAGATCAAGTTTAAGCTCGAGAAAAGGGTTTACAGTTGACTTCTTCGAATTTTGAATGAAACAAAAAAAGAAAACGTGAAAAAAATTAATTTTTTATTTATTTTTTTTTTTTTTGGAATCCTTTGATTATTTTGAGTATTTATTTTTATTGCGGACTGTTATCCTTATCTTCAAAGATGTGGGGGGTTTTAGGGGGGTTACACAGGCATCACCACATTATCAAGGCCAAGAGGCCACTCGAGGATAAGGTTAAAGAGTGTACAGTAGAAATTGGACAATATAGTAATCATTAACAAAGAAGCTTTGTTCATGGAATCTACGTTTAGGATTAGGCACAGATAAAGAGTGGGGGGAATTATTGATAGTGTTTTCAGCTAGACGAGTGTTTCTTGTGAAAGTTTGGCGAGGGGTGACCATAGATTGAAGCTCAGTCGAACACTTTCCATGAAAATAACGATACATCAGAGACAAACTCGCAACATCTCTTCTGTGAGATAGAGGTTGCAGGGAAGAGAAAAGGACATCTCCTACGAGGCTACGAAGTCTATTTGGAACTCTATCAAGGCAGGATAAGTCCTTTCTAACAGCTTCTGCCAAGATGTGGCAACAGTATTTGTTTCGGCCAACTTATCCTCTGGTCTTTTTCAAGTGATTAACCACGACGGGATAGAAATGCTGAGTCTTGTTACTGTCTCCCCAGTAATTACTGCCTTCCATAGTTGTTGTTCCTACACTTTTTGCCAACTTCGGGAACCGTGGCGTAGCGGTTCTATGTGAGCATTGTCTGAAGATAGTTTTTTATCAACCCTACTCAAGGCAGGACAGAGAATTATACTAGACACTAAAATAAAAAAAATGGCACTGTACAGAGTAACGTACAGCAACTTATGTTTGTCTAAGCTGTATCTCCCCCCCCCCCCCGGAGTACGAGGAGGAGGTATATGTCTCTCAGAGATGAACCATCAACATCGTGCTACTATTGTGAGCATCGAGC
The DNA here is from genome assembly GCF_053919585.1 of Euprymna scolopes. NCBI lineage: Eukaryota > Metazoa > Mollusca > Cephalopoda > Sepiida > Sepiolidae > Euprymna > Euprymna scolopes. The sequence goes on from NC_136500.1 coordinate 11,055,188, forward strand.
AATATCTGTTGTTGGATTCAAACCTCATGACGATACATCAAAATTATGAAACAAAAGTCAGCAGCAAAACCTCCATCACGAAACTGGTCAGACATTGTGTACAAGACTCTCTTAAAAATGAGACAGAATCACAAAACAAAACTGCTACGGAAATAGCTCAAAAGAGTGGCCAAAAATCCACCAAGACCTTTCGTCGCAAAAAACACTAGAAGAATAGGCCAACCAACAGCGTGCGATGTATTATTTGGATGAATTAACCCAGGTATATTTAGATAAAGAAGGTTCTATAAACTAGAAAAAAAGGGATCGCTTTACTGTGATCAGGAGAGGATTATCATGTTTTAATGACCAAAGATTTTAAGAAGATGAGTGGTCTCAGTAATGACAGCACGTGTCAAACAGAAATAAAGAGTGCGAGACACACGACATTCAACTGTAAGGTTTTGCCGAGGAACGGCTACTATATAATTTGACACAATGGAGTCTATAAATATCTCTACTGGACAACCTGTAAAAAAAAAATTAATATCGAATTTAACAGCAATAACTTGGAACATATACCAGAAAGAACATTTGGAAATATGAGAGTTGTTCCAAAAATAAGACCTATTTTTTAATTCGAAAACTAGAATGCTGAAGATCTACGAAGGCGGAAATGGTTCCATTAAAACGAGTGACTCTTTTGTGCTTTAGAATCTATTTTTCTACATAGTCACCATCATTCTCATGTCAGCCTCTTTTGATAATCTGGTAGAAAAAGTTCGGGTATCCTTTGTCAGTTACATCTCTATTGCCACTCTGAAATCAACAAACCCATCTCATCAACTACATCGGCTTAGCAAATGTTCAATAGACGCCGGTAAATGTTGATCGATTCAAATTTTTCTGCAAAGAAGGAATTTAATGACGCATCTCTTCTTCTGGCGCATGTCCATGACAGGGCTTGCTTTCCCTGCGTTTCAGTCCGTCAATATCTGCAACAGAAAGATGAAAGTTTCAAGTCATGAATGCATAAGTTCAGTCATCATAGCAATAAAATTTACAATCCTTTCTGATCGATTCGTGCGGAATTATAAAATAGTAGGCATTACTTTTGGAACGTCCCTCGTTTGTCATATGCTATCTACCATGATTTTGCGAGTCCTGCAGTTATGTACCTAGATAAGAGAGCCAATAAACATGACATAGTGATATGAGTCAAGAAGGAGAAAGATGATGCTGGGTTCAATGGAGATGAGAGAGAAACGATAACGAAATATCAAGGTTTTATGTATGGCCTGAAAAGAAACTGGAATCTTAGGAAGATCTTTAATATACCAGTAATCATAGAAGCAACCGGACTCATGAAAAAGAATTTCAAAAACTACATGGTAAATATATCCGGCGAACCAAGTGCTATTGAGATAGAAACAATTGCAGGAAAAGGGGCGGTTAGAATATTAAAAAGATCTCTCGGTTAGAATGTCTGAGGTAACGGGTGAATAACTGACATCTGGTGGGATGCTCCATCTCCAGCTAGAACAAAATCATAAGAAAATTTAAAAGAAACGTTTATTATTCTACTGCCTGTAATCTTTTCCTGGCAACTTGCCCTAAACAGTGCACATCTACTGTCTTTTCGGATCCTCCATCGACTCAAATATACCCAGTGAACCAATGCAAGTGAGACACAAACAATTGTACATTTTTCTCAATTAAGATTATATTGCAGTGCAGCAAGTCCTCTGATGCTCCTTTACATCGCAGAGTTCATCAATATTCAAGAGCCGATTGGGACAGTTTATATTTTTTTTTACTCATGTTCACTTCTAAAAAGGCACATTGCCACTTGGACGTAAGGGGTTACTATTTGGGCCATGCCTAGGGGAGATTAACAAGATGTTGGTTTATGTTACATTTAAATTTCTGCATATCAGCACAGTCAGGGAAGCAGGTAGCAGGAAGGGAATTCCAAAATCTATCTGTTTGAGGGAAGAAACTATTAGAATAGAAAGCTTTCCAGCATTTATGGAACTCAACAGTAAAGGGGTGTGATTTTGTTGCAAAGCAGATTTGTCGGGGATATGTACGTCGAGGGGGGCATAAGTGCGATGAATTCATCAGAGCACATTCCATTAAAATATTTGTAAAACAGGCACAGAGATGCAACATGGCAGTGATGAGACAAGGGGTGGAGCTTAGTTGACAAAGTGGGATATATTAGATTGAAAACTCTTTTTTGGACCCTATATAAGAGAAAGATATGCACCAGCCCAAATGTAGCAACAATACTCCATACATGGGTGAATGGAAGCCTTGTAGAGGTACAGGATACTCTTAGGTGTGAGTAGTCTTCTACCTCAATAAAGGGAACTTACCTTCTTTGCAGCAGCCTTCGCAATGTCCTCAATATCTGAAATCTTTCTTGTTTTTCTCTTGTTCACTTTAAACAAGGCACATTGTCATTTGGACGCAAAGGGGCGTTATGCAAGAAGTTGTCTGTTCGCATAACTTCGGTTAAATGTCTAGTTAGTACAGTCAAGAGAACAGGAAACGGGGGGGGATTCAAAAGTCTTGCTGTGCGAGAGAAAAAACTATTGTTGTAGAAAGTTTTTTTGCTGTATCTAAGGCACTTCAAAGTCAAGGGGCGGGATTTTGCTGCTTATGAACTTAGTTGAGAGTATTTACATCGAGAAGACACCAGGGCTACGAGTTAGTTAGAAACTAGTTTATTAAAAGCATAGGGATGAAACATTACAACACGGGATCGGGCTTTAATCATAGTGCAAAATCTATCAGATTAGGGACTCTTTTTTGTAGCCAGATTAAGAGGGAGGGACTAGACATCAACTCTATCTGGCAAAGATACTGTAGAAAAGAGAGCGAGAATAGTGGTCGATGCATCAGCCTAGATGTGGCAAAAATACTCCATACATAGACGAATAGTGGCTGTGAATGATATGCTCTCTGGTGTGAGTAAGTTTACTAACATGGTAGAGAGAGAGGGGATACCTTCTTTGCAGCAGGCTTGGCAATTTCTCTAATGAATTTCTTCCAATTCATGTTGACTGTGAATGTTATGCTGTGGACTTTTGGGTAGGATGTTATTAGTTATGGCAATCAGTGATTCAGAAGGTTTCTTATAATTGCTAAAAGAAAGAAGCTTAATCTTAGTAGCATTGAATGTACCCTTACATTCTACTAAAGACTGAAGGTCATTTTATAAGGTTTCACCTATTTCCTTGGATATGTGTGCATTCGCTTTTTTTCTGTCATGTCTATTACAGAGCGTGGTGTCAGCAGCAAATATACCTATCTCGAACATGATTTAATCAGGAAGATCGTTTATAAATATCACGAATAATAAAGATCGAGGGATCGATCCCCAAGACACACTCGTATTAATGTTATTAGACGAATATCGAGAACAAAGTGGATTTTTCTTCTAAGAAGGATCTGATTATATTGCATATTCGTCCAGTAATACCATATGATTAAATTTTCATAAGAAGACAATGCCAAGCCTTGTCAAAGGCTTTCGATTAATGGCACCACGTTAGCTTCCCCTGCTTTATATGCATTCAGAAATGAGCGTTAGGATACCCACAGTAGAATGGACTTGCCTACATCCATACAGAAAAAAGTTTAACATTTACGCTCAATTGATTAATGACTCAAAGATTTTAGCGAAGAATCCATTTCTGTTTTTACTAGATCAGGGTTGCTTATCAGGGCTCAAACTCCACGCGAGGGTAAGGGTTAATGAGTATCGGTAGACTGATACTAAACCGTGATGATCAACAATGGTGGAACTTGGGTTAAAGTTTTATTTTCTGAAATATTTGAATGGTTTATCGTTAATATTGAGAGCTTTTAGGCATTCCAAGACATTTTGCAAGAGACAAAATAGCCAGTCATGTTGAAATAATAAAAATGAAATCTGTATGTGTAATGCTTATCAAAAATATACATTGCACAACTATAAATACATATATATATATATATATATATATATATATATATATATATATATATATATATATATTAAGTAATGTGATTTATAATTTAAAAGTTTTAAAATTTTTAAAATTTAAAAATCAAAATTTAATTAAATTAAAAATCAGTTTCATAAGAAGGAACAACAACAAAGTCAATTATCTGTACGATCGTTTCGGAAATCCGTGCTTTTTATTTGTGGTATACATGAAGTCACGTAGAATAATTATACATAGTTTTTTTGGTAAGCACGGTCTCCTCATCAGCAAATTTAGGAGGATTTCTATTGAATTGAAAAGACACCAAAAATAAACCTAGCATTAAAAGTAAGGCAGATGAATCTGAAAAATTGAAGTAAAAGGTTTGGATATAAAATTTATAAGAAAATTAATAAGAAAATTGGTATAGGTTAGAGATAGAACATTATGTACAAAAGAAACCCTAAAAATTTTAAAATATGAAGATATAAAAAGCACAACCAAACTAGTAAATTCAAGACACGAGCTTCTATCGTGTAATCATAAACGTTGGTTTAAATTTAATAAATATAAACCACCTTAAATCATTAAAAATTACTCATTAGTAAAAATAGATTTTTTTTTTTTTTTTTTTTAATAAATTAAGTTAAACCAATTACCGCCCTTAGACTCGTAAATCAAATAATAAATAAAGCCATGACAATTATCTCCCTTTAAAAACTTGCAAAAAAAAAAAAAAAAAAAAAAAAAAAAACTCTCTCTCTATAGATATTAACTGTAGCGTCTCTAAATCAAAATACACTAACGGAAACAATTTACTGCACGAGCGTCGCCCTTTTAAAATTCATCATTCAATAAAATAAAAAGCTATAGAAAACATCTAAATGACTACTTTAAATACAGTTCCTGATTTCAAAAAAAGAAAAACCAAAACTATATATTTTTAAATCAAATTTATTATGTAAATTCAAAAATATATATTTTTTTTTTCTACTCATTTCTATCTCTAACCTATACCAATTTTCTTATTAATTTTCTTATAAATTTTATATCCAAACCTTTTACTTCAATTTTTCAGATTCATCTGCCTTACTTTTAATGCTAGGTTTATTTTTGGTGTCTTTTCAATTCAATAGAAATCCTCCTAAATTTGTTGATGAGGAGACCGTGCTTACCAAAAAAACTATGTATAATTATTCTACGTGACTTCATGTATACCACAAATAAAAAGCACGGATTTCCGAAACGATCGTACAGATAATTGACTTTGTTGTTGTTCCTTCTTATGAAACTGATTTTTAATTTAATTAAATTTTGATTTTTAAATTTTAAAAATTTTAAAACTTTTAAATTATAAATCACATTACTTAATATTGAATTAGCTCTAGGACATTTAACTATCGAGCTTATTATATATCTAAATTACAACGAGCATTTCCTGTATTTTAATTAAACTAGTAATTTCACTATTACATTAAAATACACTTAGCTCTTTAGACTATTATTCTAATCTCCTTTAAATTATATATATATATATATATATATATATATATAATTACATTTTCACCCCATACAAGGCACATTGCCACTTTGGTATAGGGGCTACTAACAAGGGCAACAACTACTGGGGTACTATGTAGGGATTTGGGCAGCAAGATGTTGGTTCACGTTGCACTTGAACTTCTACACGTCAGTACAGTTGGGGAAGCAGGGACCTGGAATGGAATTCCAAAGTCTAACGGTTCTGGGGAAGAAACTACCGGAGTAGAAAGATCTTTTACATTTAGGGATCTCTACAGTGTGGGGTGGGATTTTGCAGCCTGTCGGGTCTGTCGAGAGTGTTCACGTCGTGGGGGCACAAGTGCTTGCAGTTCGTCAGAGCATTCACCATTATAATACTTGTAGAACAGGCAGAGGGATGCAACGTTTCGTCGATGGGACAGAGGCTGAAGCTTAGATGCCAGTTCAGGGCCTATCAGATTTGCGACTCTCTTTTGAACCTTGTCAAGGAGTGAGAGACTAGTAGCGATGCACCAGCCCAAATATGACAGCAATACTCCATACATAGGCGAATGGTTGCCTTATAGAGGTACAGAATACTTTCAGGTTTTAGTAGTTTTCTAGCACGGTAGAGAGAGCCCACCTTCCTGTATATATATATATATATATATATATATATATATATATATATATGGTGATTGCTATTTCTTGACAGAAGAAGACCATCTTTCCCTTGCTTTATTGTTGATTACTCAATCATTTTCATGTATTTTTGAAAAATAAATTTTTATAATTATGTACACATATATACACTTATACATACATACATGTATACATGTGGAGATGTGATCAAGATGCATCAATTCCTATTTTCTGTGGGAACGAAGGTGTCTCTTCAGACCATCCCTGCTCTTACACAATCTGTTGCAAAGGTCACACTTAAACTGAGATTGAGGGATGCCAACTGGTGCTGCTCTACTGTGGACGCTCATATGACGCTTCAGGCCTCCACTCGATTTACAGACCACAGAGCAAACAGAACATCTGTGCCCTGCAATGTTTTCCTCATCAAAGAAAGATTGATCTCCATGTGAACGCTTGTGGCTAGCTAGGCCAGCTCCGGATAAAGTCATTTTACAGCATAAATAACAGGTGTGTTTCTGCATGAAATACTCCGACAGACCTGATATATCTGACAGATTTTTCTTCCGGATATCATGCTTCATTTTTGCATGCTCATATTTTTTCTTCTCAAAACGATCATAGCCATGATAGACCAAGGAGCGCCACTTTTTATGATCATTGGAAGCACTTTCCCAACTGAATACGTCAATACAAAAAGCTTTAAGATTATCTTTGATGTTATCCTTAAAGCGTTTCCTCGATTTATGTTGTGGACGCTTTCCTTGTGTAATTTCACCATAGAACAGGCGCTTTGGTAATCTATCGTCGTCCATCCTTGTCAGATGTCCAGCCCACCTCATCTGGTTGCGTATAATCAACTTCTCAATACAAGGTACGTCAGCTCGCATGAGAACATCCACATTAGATATAAAAGTGCTCCATCTGATGCCCAAAATGTGTCTCAGGAGTTTCTGGTGCACTCTCTCCATGACTTTTATGTGTTTACCATAAGTTGTCCAGGCCTCAGAAGCGTAAAGCAGAGATGGTAAAATACAAGATTGATAGACACTGATCTTTGTATGAATAGTTATACCCCTTTCAGACCATACTCACTTCTCTAAGCCACCAAAAGCCTTAGTGGCACGCTGTATTCTATAGTTGACGTCAGCATCCAGGGTTCCATCTTTGGCGAGAGTACTACCCAAATACACAAATGTGTCGACTACGGCAAGTGTCTGGTTGTTTACAAAAATATTTGGTTCCACATACAAACTACCGGGTGGAGGTGTGAACATGACCTTAGTCTTCTTAAGACTAATAGTAAGCCCAAAAGACGCACAGGCCCCCGAAAACAGATCCATGATACCCTGCATATCCCTCTCACCATGGGCCATGAGATCGGTGTCATCCACATAAAGCAATTCACGAACCAGGTGCTGAAAGGTCCTTGTAGAAGCATGAAAACGACGAAGATCAAAGACCCTACCTGTGGTTCTGAAACGCAAACAAACACCTAGAGAACATTCCCTAAAGGCATACGATAACATAGTTGCAAAATAAATTGAAAAAAGTGTAGGTGCTAGGATATCACCCTGCTTCACACCATTGTCAACCGGGATGAGAGTTCCGACAAGCATCCATTGAAGTTCAGGCGAGCCTTCATATTAGTGTGGAGCTCCCTGAGTAATCGTAGAAATTTAGGTGGGCATCCCAACTTCCCCAGAATTATCCATAGGGCACTTCTGTTCACCGTATCAAAAGCCCTAGTCAAATCAACAAAAACCTGATAAAGCGGAACACAGTGTTCAGTACATTTCTCCTGCAACTGCTGAGCAGAGAAGATCATGTCCGTGGTTCCTCTGCCTGGATGAAAGCCACTTTGGCTTTCTGGAATGACGGATGGACAAATATACTTTAACAATCTATTGAGTAGAACTCTGGAAAATACTTTGCCAACTGCTTCCAACAAACTTATCCCACGATAACTTCCACAGTCGGTCCTGGGGCCCCTTTCCCTTGTACAGTGATATAAGAATTGCATCAACCCAATCCTGATGGACGGGAACACCCTTCCAGACATCAGTGATAAGATGAAGAATTTCATGAACAAGTTTATCACCCCCATGTAAGAGGACTTAATATACCATCAAGCCCTGGAGCCCTCCCAACGTTCCCTTCCTTGATTGCATCTCTAATTTCATTCTCAGATGGGAACACAGACATTTCATGGATAAGCTTCTGTTGTGATAAAAATTCATTGATGACGTCCTCATCAACATTAGAGGGGTTGTCAAAGAGATCAGAATAATGCTCGGTCCAATGAAGGAGAATCTTGTTAGGATCCTTTATAAGGGCAATTCCATCACTTGAGAGTAGAAGAGATGTAGATAGTGTTTGAGGACCAAAAGCTTTTTTAAGCAAATGGTACATGCGTTTGAGGTCTTTACAATCAAAAGCCATCTGGATTTGGTCGGCGAGTTTAGTCCACCACTGATTCTTCATTTGGCGGAGTCGCTTTTGGAGAATACCCTTGTTTGCTTTAAGTGACTGTCGGAGGGACTCTCGACCTCCATGAGAGGCAGACAACATCTTATGGTGCAACTCATTTTTAGCACTTAAGAGTTGAGTAATTTCAGAATCATTATCATCTAACCAATCCTGATGTTTAGATTTTCGGAAGCCAAGAACATCTACACTTATTTCATAGGTTGTATTTTTAAAATGCGCCCACGATCCATCAAAATCAGCAGAATTAACTACGGATCGAAGCTTTTCACGTACACTGGGATAAGCCAGCCTGGACACATCAACCCGCCTGGGAATCCCAACATCACCCAACCTACACTTCCTCCTTATACAGACCTTCAACTTCTCGCGTACCAAAAAGTGATCTGTGACACATTCAGCTCCATGCATAACATGCACACTACATACGTCCTGCAAATTTGCCTTCCTGGAAATAATGGAATCGATCAAGTAACCTTGTTTTGAACGAGGATGGGTCCAGGTAAACTTATGGACCTCTTTGTGGCTGAAGAAAGTGTTACAGATAGCAAGGTCAAACTGAGTGCATAGATGGAGAAGATGCAGACCCTACCTACATCAAACCGGCCGAGTGAGTCCCAAGTGTGATGATCTTTGCCAACCCTTGCATTTAGATCACTCATGAGTAAGATCTTCTCAGATAAAGGAATAGAGGAAATGGTACGACTGAGATCTCGGTAAAACGCTGTGATGGTGTCTTCATCATGACCCATACACAGATAAAATCTTATTAGCTGGTCGGCTTCCTGCAGTCGGCGGCTGCTCTATATTTGCTGGAGAAACAAGATAAAGTTGAAGAAAAATAATAAACAAGGAAAATCAAAATTTTATCAGGAGAGGAATAACCTAATTGTTGCTATGTGGAATGTGAGAACCTTGCTAGATGTCCTGGATAGCGAAAGACCTGAGCGTATGACAGCTATTGTTGCAAGAGAGCTCGCTAGGTACAGCATAGACATTACGGCATTGTTTGAAACATGATTGAGTGGTGAGGATCAATTGGTGGAAGTGGGCTCGGTATACACCTTTTTTTGGAAAAGAAAACCATCGGAGCTGAGACGAGAGCGTGGAATTGGCTTTGCAGTGTGTTCTGATTTGGTGAAGAGGATTGAACAGCCAATCTGTGTAAGTGACAGAATTATGATGATGCGCTTCCCTCTTGCACACAGTTGGTATGTGACGATATATATATATATATATATATATATATATATATATAGAGAGAGAGAGAGAGAGAGAGATAGATATATATATATATATATAAAATATGAAAAGAAAACCGAATCTCTAAATACTTACGTATAATGATTTAATATTTACTAATTTTATCACGCAAAGTAAATACAACTTTTTTACGTAGGAGTCACAACTTATCAAGGCCAGAGACAACTCGAGGAGTAGTCAATGGGATAATATCATAGGAATCGTTAGTGGTGTAAATTTGGTAAATTGGATTACTTAAGGGGAACAGCTCATCAAGAACTTGTTTACATTGGACTTGAAGACGACTATAGTCAGCTGCAAAACTATGATTTGGTAACTATAAAAATGACAGGCGGAACAATCGAATGATCATTAATTTATTTCAATTGAATCTTGTATTGCAGAGAATACAACAGTCTTCCGTAACATAATTTACTTTATTAATATACATAAATATATGCAAACATATATGTATGTATGTGTGAAAAACATTTATACCAAGCCTTTAATACATAACGCTCAATATAATCATAGAACATATAACAAATAAATGACAAACGCCTATATTCAAAGTTTTAAGACGTTGACCATCTTACAATTTATTCCTTTAATTATGTTCACATTCACAATTCTTGACAGCAACTGTTTTGTAGCACAAAATCACTCATTTAATTGTTGTATCAATGATTATATTTTGCCTTAAACTCATCAGAAGAAAAAGCAATCAATTCATCAAAATAAAATAATTCAAAATAAAAAGCATATGGATGGACATGATTACACAATCCGAACTTGTGAAATAAATTATAATTACCTTTTATTTTTATTTTATTACAGCATGTTTGAATGTTCAAGTAAAGTTACTCATAATTATATTTTAAAATGAGGCTACATTAAACGTGTGTGAATCTAATATTCTATTATTACAGCATGTTTGAATGTTCAAGTAAAGTCACTCATAATTATATTTTAAAATGAGGCTACATAAAACGTGCGTGAATCTAATATTCTTTTATTACAGCATGTTTGAATGTTCAAGTAAAGTCACTCATAATTATATTTTAAAATGAGGCTACATCAAACGTGCGTGAATCTAATATTCTTTTATTACAGCATGTTTGAATGTTCAAGTAAAGTTACTCATAATTATATTTTAAAATGAGGCTACATCAAACGTGTATGAATCTCATATTCTTTTATTACAGCATGTTTGAATGTTCAAGTAAAGTTACTCATAATTATATTTTAAAATGAAGATACATCAAAAGTTTGTGAATCTCATATTCTTTTATTGCAGCATGTTTGAATGTTCAAGTAAAGTTACTCATAATTATATTTTAAAATGAAGATACATCAAACGTTTGTGAAGCTCATATTCTTTTATTACAGCATGTTTGAATGTGCAAGTAAAGTCACTCATAATTATATTTTAACATGAAGCTACATTAAACGTGTGTGAATCTAATATTTTTTTATTACAGCATGTTTGAATGTTCAAGTAAAGTTACTTATAATTATATTTTAAAATGAGGCTACATCAAACGTGCGTGAATCTAATATTCTTTTATTACAGCATGTTTGAATGTTCAAGTAAAGTTACTCATAATTATATTTTAAAATGAGGCTACATCAAACGTGCGTGAATCTAATATTCTTTTATTACAGCTGTTGAATGTTCAAGTAAAGTTACACATAATTATATTTTAAAATGAGGCTACATCAAACGTGCGTGAATCTAATATTCTTTTATTACAGCATGTTTGAATGTTCAAGTAAAGTTACTCATAATTATATTTTAAAATGAGGCTACATCAAACGTGTGTGAATCTAATATTCTTTTATTACAGCATGTTTGAATGTGCAAGTAAAGTTACTCATGATTATATTTTAAAATGAGGCTACATTAAACGTGTGTGAATCTAATATTCTTTTATTACAGCATGTTTGAATGTTCAAGTAAAGTTACTTATAATTATATTTTAAAATGAGGCTACATCAAACGTGCGTGAATCTAATATTCTTTTATTACAGCATGTTTGAATGTTCAAGTAAAGTTACTCATAATTATATTTTAAAAGTAGGCTACATAAAACGTGCGTATATCTAATATTCTTTTATTACAGCATGTTTGAATGTCCAAGTAAAGTCACTCATAATTATATTTTAAAATGAGGCTACATCAAACGTGCGTGAATCTCATATTCTTTTATTACAGCATGTTTGAATGTTCAAGTAAAGTTACTCATAATTATATTTTAAAAGTAGGCTAAATCAAACGAGTGTTAATCTCATATTCGTTTATTACAGCATGTTTGAATGTTCAAGTAAAGTCACTAATAATTATATTTTAAAATGAGGCTACATCAAACGTTTGTGAATCTCATATTCTTTTATTACAGCATGTTTGAATGTCCAAGTAAAGTCACTCATAATTATATTTTAAAATGAGGCTACATCAAACGTGCGTGACTCTCATATTCTTTTATTACAGCATGTTTGAATGTTCAAGTAAAGTTACTCATAATTATATTTTAAAATGAGGCTACATCAAACGTGCGTGAATCTCATATTCTTTTATTACAGCATGTTTGAATGTTCAAGTAGAGTTACTCATAATTATATTTTAAAATGAGGCTACATTAAACGTGTGTGAATCTAATATTCTTTTATTACAGCATGTTTGAATGTTCAAGTAGAGTTACTCATAATTATATTTTAAAATGAGGCTACATCAAACGTGTGTGAATCTCATATTCTTTTATTACAGCATGTTTGAATGTTCAATAAAGTTACTCATAATTATATTTTAAAATGAGGCTACATCAAACGTGTATGAATCTCATATTCTTTTATTACAGCATGTTTGAATGTTCAAGTAAAGTTACTCATAATTATATTTTAAAATGAAGATACATCAAAAGTTTGTGAATCTCATATTCTTTTATTGCAGCATGTTTGAATGTTCAAGTAAAGTTACTCATAATTATATTTTAAAATGAAGATACATCAAACGTTTGTGAAGCTCATATTCTTTTATTACAGCATGTTTGAATGTGAAAGTAAAGTTACTCATAATTATATTTTAAAATGAGGCTACATTAAACGTGTGTGAATCTAATATTTTTTTATTACAGCATGTTTGAATGTTCAAGTAAAGTTACTTATAATTATATTTTAAAATGAGGCTACATCAAACGTGCGTGAATCTAATATTCTTTTATTACAGCATGTTTGAATGTTCAAGTAAAGTTACTCATAATTATATTTTAAAATGAGGCTACATAAAACGTGCGTATATCTAATATTCTTTTATTACAGCATGTTTGAATGTGCAAGTAAAGTCACTCATAATTATATTTTAAAATGAGGCTACATCAAACGTGCGTGAATCTCATATTCTTTTATTACAGCATGTTTGAATGTTCAAGTAAAGTTACTCATAATTATATTTTAAAAGTAGGCTACATCAAACGAGTGTGAATCTCATATTCTTTTATTACAGCATGTTTGAATGTTCAAGTAAAGTCACTAATAATTATATTTTAAAATGAGGCTACATCAAACGTGCGTGAATCTCATATTCTTTTATTACAGCATGTTTGAATGTCCAAGTAAAGTCACTCATAATTATATTTTAAAATGAGGCTACATCAAACGTGCGTGACTCTCATATTCTTTTATTACAGCATGTTTGAATGTTCAAGTAAAGTTACTCATAATTATATTTTAAAATGAGGCTACATCAAACGTGCGTGAATCTCATATTCTTTTATTACAGCATGTTTGAATGTTCAAGTAAAGTCACTCATAATTATATTTTAAAATGAGGCTACATTAAACGTGTGTGAATCTCATATTCTTTTATTACAGCATGTTTTAATGTTCAAGTAGAGTTACTCATAATTATATTTTAAAATGAGGCTACATCAAACGTGTGTGAATCTCATATTCTTTTATTACAGCATGTTTGAATGTTCAATAAAGTTACTCATAATTATATTTTAAAATGAGGCTACATCAAACGTGCGTGAATCTAATATTCTTTTATTACAGCTGTTGAATGTTCAAGTAAAGTTACACATAATTATATTTTAAAATGAGGCTACATCAAACGTGCGTGAATCTAATATTCTTTTATTACAGCATGTTTGAATGTTCAAGTAAAGTTACTCATAATTATATTTTAAAATGAGGCTACATCAAACGTGTGTGAATCTAATATTCTTTTATTACAGCATGTTTGAATGTGCAAGTAAAGTTACTCATGATTATATTTTAAAATGAGGCTACATTAAACGTGTGTGAATCTAATATTCTTTTATTACAGCATGTTTGAATGTTCAAGTAAAGTTACTTATAATTATATTTTAAAATGAGGCTACATCAAACGTGCGTGAATCTAATATTCTTTTATTACAGCATGTTTGAATGTTCAAGTAAAGTTACTCATAATTATATTTTAAAAGTAGGCTACATAAAACGTGCGTATATCTAATATTCTTTTATTACAGCATGTTTGAATGTCCAAGTAAAGTCACTCATAATTATATTTTAAAATGAGGCTACATCAAACGTGCGTGAATCTCATATTCTTTTATTACAGCATGTTTGAATGTTCAAGTAAAGTTACTCATAATTATATTTTAAAAGTAGGCTACATCAAACGAGTGTTAATCTCATATTCGTTTATTACAGCATGTTTGAATGTTCAAGTAAAGTCACTAATAATTATATTTTAAAATGAGGCTACATCAAACGTTTGTGAATCTCATATTCTTTTATTACAGCATGTTTGAATGTCCAAGTAAAGTCACTCATAATTATATTTTAAAATGAGGCTACATCAAACGTGCGTGACTCTCATATTCTTTTATTACAGCATGTTTGAATGTTCAAGTAAAGTTACTCATAATTATATTTTAAAATGAGGCTACATCAAACGTGCGTGAATCTCATATTCTTTTATTACAGCATGTTTGAATGTTCAAGTAGAGTTACTCATAATTATATTTTAAAATGAGGCTACATTAAACGTGTGTTAATCTAATATTCTTTTATTACAGCATGTTTGAATGTTCAAGTAGAGTTACTCATAATTATATTTTAAAATGATGCTACATCAAACGTGTGTGAATCTAATATTCTTTTATTACAGCATGTTTGAATGTTCAATAAAGTTACTCATAATTATATTTTAAAATGAGGCTACATCAAACGTGCGTGAATCTCATATTCTTTTATTACAGCTGTTGAATGTTCAAGTAAAGTTACACATAATTATATTTTAAAATGAGGCTACATCAAACGTGCGTGAATCTAATATTCTTTTATTACAGCATGTTTGAATGTTCAAGTAAAGTTACTCATAATTATATTTTAAAATGAGGCTACATCAAACGTGTGTGAATCTAATATTCTTTTATTACAGCATGTTTGAATGTTCAAGTAAAGTTACTCATAATTATATTTTAAAATGAATTTACATCAAACGTGTGTGAATCTCATATTCTTTTATTACAGCATGTTTGAATGTTCAAGTAAAGTTACTCATAATTATATTTTAAAATGAGGCTACATCAAACGTGCGTATATCTAATATTCTTTTATTACAGCATGTTTGAATGTGCAAGTAAAGTCACTCATAATTATATTTTAAAATGAGGCTACATCAAACGTGCGTGAATCTCATATTCTTTTATTACAGCATGTTTGAATGTTCAAGTAAAGTTACTCATAATTATATTTTAAAATGACGCTACATCAAACGAGTGTGAATCTCATATTCTTTTATTACAGCATGTTTGAATGTTCAAGTAAAGTCACTAATAATTATATTTTAAAATGAGGCTACATCAAACGTTTGTGAATCTCATATTCTTTTATTACAGCATGTTTGAATGTTCAAGTAAAGTCACTCATAATTATATTTTAAAATGAGGCTACATCAAACGTGCGTGAATCTCATATTCTTTTATTACAGCATGTTTGAATGTTCAAGTAAAGTTACTCATAATTATATTTTAAAATGAGGCTACATAAAACGTGTGTGAATCTAATATTCTTTTATTACAGCATGTTTGAATGTTCAAGTAGAGTTACTCATAATTATATTTTAAAATGAGGCTACATCAAACGTGTGCGAATCTCATATTCTTTTATTACAGCATGTTTGAATGTTCAAGTAAAGTTACTCATAATTATATTTTAAAATGAGGCTACATCAAACGTGCGTGAATCTCATATTCTTTTATTACAGCGTGTTTGAATGTTCAAGTAAAGTCACTCATAATTATATTTTAAAATGAGGCTACATCAAACGTGCGTGAATCTCATATTCTTTTATTACGCCATGTTTGAATGTTCAAGTAAAGTCACTCATAGTTATATTTTAAAATGAGGCTACATCAAACGTGCGTGAATCTAATATTCTTTTATTACAGCATGTTTGAATGTTCAAGTAAAGTTACTCATAATTATATTTTAAAATGAGGCTACATAAAACGTGCGTATATCTAATATTCTTTTATTACAGCATGTTTGAATGTGCAAGTAAAGTCACTCATAATTATATTTTAAAATGAGGCTACATCAAACGTGCGTGAATCTCATATTCTTTTATTACAGCATGTTTGAATGTTCAAGTAAAGTTACTCATAATTATATTTTAAAAGTAGGCTACATAAAACGAGTGTGAATCTCATATTCTTTTATTACAGCATGTTTGAATGTTCAAGTAAAGTAACTAACAATTATATTTTAAAATGAGGCTACATCAAACGTTTGTGAATCTCATATTCTTTTATTACAGCATGTTTGAATGTCCAAGTAAAGTCACTCATAATTATATTTTAAAATGAGGCTACATCAAACGTGCCTGACTCTCATATTCTTTTATTACAGCATGTTTGAATGTTCAAGTAAAGTTACTCATAATTATATTTTAAAATGAGGCTACATCAAACGTGCGTGAATCTCATATTCTTTTATTACAGCATGTTTGAATGTTCAAGTAAAGTCACTCATAATTATATTTTAAAATGAGGCTACATTAAACGTGTGTTAATCTAATATTCTTTTATTACAGCATGTTTGAATGTTCAAGTAGAGTTACTCATAATTATATTTTAAAATGAGGCTACATCAAACGTGTGTGAATCTCATATTCTTTTATTACAGCATGTTTGAATGTTCAATAAAGTTACTCATAATTATATTTTAAAATGAGGCTACATCAAACGTGCGTGAATCTCATATTCTTTTATTACAGCTGTTGAATGTTCAAGTAAAGTTACACATAATTATATTTTAAAATGAGGCTACATCAAACGTGCGTGAATCTCATATTCTTTTATTACAGCATGTTTGAATGTTCAAGTAAAGTTACTCATAATTATATTTTAAAATGAGGCTACATCAAACGTGTGTGAATCTAATATTCTTTTATTACAGCATGTTTGAATGTTCAAGTAAAGTTACTCATAATTATATTTTAAAATGAATTTACATCAAACGTGTGTGAATCTCATATTCTTTTATTACAGCATGTTTGAATGTTCAAGTAAAGTTACTCATAATTATATTTTAAAAGTAGGCTACATAAAACGTGCGTATATCTAATATTCTTTTATTACAGCATGTTTGAATGTGCAAGTAAAGTCACTCATAATTATATTTTAAAATGAGGCTACATCAAACGTGCGTGAATCTCATATTCTTTTATTACAGCATGTTTGAATGTTCAAGTAAAGTTACTCATAATTATATTTTAAAATGACGCTACATCAAACGAGTGTGAATCTCATATTCTTTTATTACAGCATGTTTGAATGTTCAAGTAAAGTCACTAATAATTATATTTTAAAATGAGGCTACATCAAACGTTTGTGAATCTCATATTCTTTTATTACAGCATGTTTGAATGTTCAAGTAAAGTCACTCATAATTATATTTTAAAATGAGGCTACATCAAACGTGCGTGAATCTCATATTCTTTTATTACAGCATGTTTGAATGTTCAAGTAAAGTCACTCATAATTATATTTTAAAATGAGACTACATCAAACGTGCGTGAATCTCATATTCTTTTATTACAGCATGTTTGAATGTTCAAGTAAAGTTACTCATAATTATATTTTAAAATGAGGCTACATAAAACGTGTGTGAATCTCATATTCTTTTATTACAGCATGTTTGAATGTTCAAGTAGAGTTACTCATAATTATATTTTAAAATGAGGCTACATCAAACGTGTGCGAATCTCATATTCTTTTATTACAGCATGTTTGAATGTGCAAGTAAAGTTACTCATAATTATATTTTAAAATGAGGCTACATCAAACGTGCGTGAATCTCATATTCTTTTATTACAGCGTGTTTGAATGTTCAAGTAAAGTCACTCATAATTATATTTTAAAATGAGGCTACATCAAACGTGCGTGAATCTCATATTCTTTTATTACGCCATGTTTGAATGTTCAAGTAAAGTCACTCATAATTATATTTTAAAATGAGGCTACATTAAACGTGCGTGAATCTAATATTCTTTTATTACAGCATGTTTGAATGTTCAAGTAAAATTACTCATAATTATATTTTAAAATGAGGCTACATTAAACGTGTATGAATCTCATATTCTTTTATTACAGCATGTTTGAATGTTCAAGTAAAGTTACTCATAATTATATTTTAAAATGAAGATACATCAAACGTTTATGAATCTCATATTCTTTTATTACAGCATGTTTGAATGTTCAAGTAAAGTTACTCATAATTATATTTTAAAATGAAGATACATCAAACGTTTGTGAATCTCATATTTTTTTATTACAGCATGTTTGAATGTTCAAGTAAAGTTACTCATAATTATATTTTAAAATGAGGCTACATTAAACGTGTGTGAATCTAATATTCTTTTATTACAGCATGTTTGAATGTTCAAGTAGAGTTACTCATAATTATATTTAAAAATGAGGCTACATCAAACGTGTGTGAATCTCATATTCTTTTATTACAGCATGTTTGAATGTTCAATAAAGTTACTCATAATTATATTTTAAAATGAGGCTACATCAAACGTGCGTGAATCTCATATTCTTTTATTACAGCTGTTGAATGTTCAAGTAAAGTTACACATAATTATATTTTAAAATGAGGCTACATCAAACGTGATTGAATCTAATATTCTTTTATTACAGCATGTTTGAATGTTCAAGTAAAGTTACTCATAATTATATTTTAAAATGAGGCTACATCAAACGTGTGTGAATCTAATATTCTTTTATTACAGCATGTTTGAATGTTCAAGTAAAGTTACTCATAATTATATTTTAAAATGAATTTACATCAAACGTGTGTGAATCTCATATTCTTTTATTACAGCATGTTTGAATGTTCAAGTAAAGTTACTCATAATTATATTTTAAAAGAAGGCTACATATAACGTGCGTATATCTAATATTCTTTTATTACAGCATGTTTGAATGTGCAAGTAAAGTTACTCATAATTATATTTTAAAATGAGGCTACATCAAACGTGCGTGAATCTCATATTCTTTTATTAAAGAATGTTTGAATGTTCAAGTAAAGTTACTCATTATTATATTTTAAAATGAGGCTACATCAAACGTGCGTGAATCTCATATTCTTTTATTACGCCATGTTTGAATGTTCAAGTAAAGTCACTAATAATTATATTTTAAAATGAGGCTACATCAAACGTGCGTGAATCTAATATTCTTTTATTACAGCATGTTTGAATGTTCAAGTAAAGTTACTCATAATTATATTTTAAAATGAGGCTACATAAAACGTGTGTGAATCTAATATTCTTTTATTACAGCATGTTTGAATGTTCAAGTAGAGTTACTCATAATTATATTTTAAAATGAGGCTACATCAAACGTGTGCGAATCTCATATTCTTTTATTACAGCATGTTTGAATGTTCAAGTAAAGTTACTCATAATTATATTTTAAAATGAGGCTACATCAAACGTGCGTGAATCTCATATTCTTTTATTACAGCGTGTTTGAATGTTCAAGTAAAGTCACTCATAATTATATTTTAAAATGAGGCTACATCAAACGTGCGTGAATCTCATATTCTTTTATTACGCCATGTTTGAATGTTCAAGTAAAGTCACTCATAGTTATATTTTAAAATGAGGCTACATCAAACGTGCGTGAATCTAATATTCTTTTATTACAGCATGTTTTAATGTTCAAGTAAAGTTACTCACAATTATATTTTAAAATGAGGCTACATAAAACGTGCGTATATCTAATATTCTTTTATTACAGCATGTTTGAATGTGCAAGTAAAGTCACTCATAATTATATTTTAAAATGAGGCTACATCAAACGTGCGTGAATCTCATATTCTTTTATTACAGCATGTTTGAATGTTCAAGTAAAGTTACTCATAATTATATTTTAAAAGTAGGCTACATCAAACGAGTGTGAATCTCATATTCTTTTA
The DNA here is from genome assembly GCF_053919585.1 of Euprymna scolopes. Taxonomy (NCBI): domain Eukaryota; kingdom Metazoa; phylum Mollusca; class Cephalopoda; order Sepiida; family Sepiolidae; genus Euprymna; species Euprymna scolopes. Next base: position 11,075,488 of record NC_136500.1, read on the forward strand.
TTACAGCATGTTTGAATGTTCAAGTAAAGTCACTAATAATTATATTTTAAAATGAGGCTACATCAAACGTTTTTGAATCTCATATTCTTTTATTACAGCATGTTTGAATGTCCAAGTAAAGTCACTCATAATTATATTTTAAAATGAGGCTACATCAAACGTGCGTGACTCTCATATTCTTTTATTACAGCATGTTTGAATGTTCAAGTAAAGTTACTCATAATTATATTTTAAAATGAGGCTACATCAAACGTGCGTGGATCTCATATTCTTTTATTACAGCATGTTTGAATGTTCAAGTAAAGTCACTCATAATTATATTTTAAAATGAGGCTACATTAAACGTGTGTGAATCTAATATTCTTTTATTACAGCATGTTTGAATGTTCAAGTAGAGTTACTCATAATTATATTTTAAAATGAGGCTACATCAAACGTGTGTGAATCTCATATTCTTTTATTACAGCATGTTTGAATGTTCAATAAAGTTACTCATAATTATATTTTAAAATGAGGCTACATCAAACGTGCGTGAATCTCATATTCGTTTATTACAGCTGTTGAATGTTCAAGTAAAGTTACACATAATTATATTTTAAAATGAGGCTACATCAAACGTGCGTGAATCTAATATTCTTTTATTACAGCATGTTTGAATGTTCAAGTAAAGTTACTCATAATTATATTTTAAAATGAGGCTACATCAAACGTGTGTGAATCTAATATTCTTTTATTACAGCATGTTTGAATGTTCAAGTAAAGTTACTCATAATTATATTTTAAAATGAATTTATCAAACGTGTGTGAATCTCATATTCTTTTATTACAGCATGTTTAGATGTTCAAGTAAAGTTACTCATAATTATATTTTAAAAGTAGGCTACATAAAACGTGCGTATATCTAATATTCTTTTATTACAGCATGTTTGAATGTGCAAGTAAAGTCACTCATAATTATATTTTAAAATGAGGCTACATCAAACGTGCGTGAATCTCATATTCTTTTATTACAGCATTTTTGAATGTTCAAGTAAAGTTACTCATAATTATATTTTAAAATGACGCTACATCAAACGAGTGTGAATCTCATATTCTTTTATTACAGCATGTTTGAATGTTCAAGTAAAGTCACTAATAATTATATTTTAAAATGAGGCTACATCAAACGTTTGTGAATCTCATATTCTTTTATTACAGCATGTTTGAATGTTCAAGTAAAATTACTCATAATTATATTTTAAAATGAGGCTACATTAAACGTGTATGAATCTCATATTCTTTTATTACAGCATGTTTGAATGTTCAAGTAAAGTTACTCATAATTATATTTTAAAATGAAGATACATCAAACGTTTGTGAATCTCATATTCTTTTATTACAGCATGTTTGAATGTTCAAGTAAAGTTACTCATAATTATATTTTAAAATGAAGATACATCAAACGTTTGTGAATCTCATATTCTTTTATTACAGCATGTTTGAATGTTCAAGTAAAGTTACTCATAATTATATTTTAAAATGAGGCTACATTAAACGTGTGTGAATCTAATATTCTTTTATTACAGAATGTTTTAATGTTCAAGTAGAGTTACTCATAATTATATTTTAAAATGAGGCTACATCAAACGTGTGTGAATCTCATATTCTTTTATTACAGCATGTTTGAATGTTCAATAAAGTTACTCATAATTATATTTTAAAATGAGGCTACATCAAACGTGCGTGAATCTCATATTCTTTTATTACAGCTGTTGAATGTTCAAGTAAAGTTACACATAATTATATTTTAAAATGAGGCTACATCAAACGTGCGTGAATCTAATATTCTTTTATTACAGCATGTTTGAATGTTCAAGTAAAGTTACTCATAATTATATTTTAAAATGAGGCTACATCAAACGTGTGTGAATCTAATATTCTTTTATTACAGCATGTTTGAATGTTCAAGTAAAGTTACTCATAATTATATTTTAAAATGAGGCTACATCAAACGTGTGTGAATCTCATATTCTTTTATTACAGCATGTTTGAATGTTCAAGTAAAGTTACTCATAATTATATTTTAAAAGTAGGCTACATAAAACGTGCGTATATCTAATATTCTTTTATTACAGCATGTTTGAATGTGCAAGTAAAGTTACTCATAATTATATTTTAAAATGAGGCTACATCAAACGTGCGTGAATCTCATATTCTTTTATTACAGCGTGATTGAATGTTCAAGTAAAGTCACTCATAATTATATTTTAAAATGAGGCTACATCAAACGTGCGTGAATCTCATATTCTTTTATTACGCCATGTTTGAATGTTCAAGTAAAGTCACTCATAATTATATTTTAAAATGAGGCTACATCAAACGTGCGTGAATCTAATATTCTTTTATTACAGCATGTTTGAATGTTCAAGTAAAATTACTCATAATTATATTTTAAAATGAGGCTACATTAAACGTGTATGAATCTCATATTCTTTTATTACAGCATGTTTGAATGTTAAAGTAAAGTTACTCATAATTATATTTTAAAATGAAGATACATCAAACGTTTGTGAATCTCATATTCTTTTATTACAGCATGTTTGAATGTTCAAGTAAAGTTACTCATAATTATATTTTAAAATGAGGCTACATCAAACGTGTGTGAATCTAATATTCTTTTATTACAGCATGTTTGAATGTTCAAGTAAAGTTACTCATAATTATATTTTAAAATGAATTTACATCAAACGTGTGTGAATCTCATATTCTTTTTTTACAGCATGTTTGAATGTTCAAGTAAAGTTACTCATAATTATATTTTAAAAGTAGGCTACATAAAACATGCGTATATCTAATATTCTTTTATTACAGCATGTTTGAATGTGCAAGTAAAGTTACTCATAATTATATTTTAAAATGAGGCTACATCAAACGTGCGTGAATCTCATATTCTTTTATTACAGCGTGTTTGAATGTTCAAGTAAAGTCACTCATAATTATATTTTAAAATGAGGCTACATCAAACGTGCGTGAATCTCATATTCTTTTATTACGCCATGTTTGAATGTTCAAGTAAAGTCACTCATAATTATATTTTAAAATGAGGCTACATCAAACGTGCGTGAATCTCATATTCTTTTATTACAGCATGTTTGAATGTTCAAGTAAAATTACTCATAATTATATTTTAAAATGAGGCTACATTAAACGTGTATGAATCTCATATTCTTTTATTACAGCATGTTTGAATGTTCAAGTAAAGTTACTCATAATTATATTTTAAAATGAAGATACATCAAACGTTTGTGAATCTCATATTCTTTTATTACAGCATGTTTGAATGTTCAAGTAAAGTTACTCATAATTATATTTTAAAATGAAGATACATCAAACGTTTGTGAATCTCATATTCTTTTATTACAGCATGTTTGAATGTTCAAGTAAAGTTACTCATAATTATATTTTAAAATGAGGCTACATTAAACGTGTGTGAATCTAATATTCTTTTATTACAGCATGTTTGAATGTTCAAGTAGAGTTACTCATAATTATATTTTAAAATGAGGCTACATCAAACGAGTGTGAATCTCATATTCTTTTATTACAGCATGTTTGAATGTTCAATAAAGTTACTCATAATTATATTTTAAAATGAGGCTACATCAAACGTGCGTGAATCTCATATTCTTTTATTACAGCTGTTGAATGTTCAAGTAAAGTTACACATAATTATATTTTAAAATGAGGCTACATCAAACGTGCGTGAATCTAATATTCTTTTATTACGCCATGTTTGAATGTTCAAGTAAAGTCACTCATAATTATATTTTAAAATGAGGCTACATCAAACGTGTGTGAATCTAATATTCTTTTATTACAGCATGTTTGAATGTTCAAGTAAAGTTACTCATAATTATATTTTAAAATGAGGCTACATCAAACGTGTGTGAATCTCATATTCTTTTATTACAGCATGTTTGAATGTTCAAGTAGAGTTACTCATAATTATATTTTAAAATGAGGCTACATCAAACGTGCGTATATCTAATATTCTTTTATTACAGCATGTTTGAATGTGCAAGTAAAGTCACTAATAATTATATTTTAAAATGAGGCTACATCAAACGTGCGTTAATCTCATATTCTTTTATTACAGCGTGATTTAATGTTCAAGTAAAGTCACTCATAATTATATTTTAAAATGAGGCTACATCAAACGTGCGTGAATCTCATATTCTTTTATTACGCCATGTTTGAATGTTCAAGTAAAGTCACTCATAATTATATTTTAAAATGAGGCTACATCAAACGTGCGTGAATCTAATATTCTTTTATTACAGCATGTTTGAATGTTCAAATAAAATTACTCATAATTATATTTTAAAATGAGGCTACATTAAACGTGTATGAATCTCATATTCTTTTATTACAGCATGTTTGAATGTTAAAGTAAAGTTACTCATAATTATATTTTAAAATGAAGATACATCAAACGTTTGTGAATCTCATATTCTTTTATTACAGCATGTTTGAATGTTCAAGTAAAGTTACTCATAATTATATTTTAAAATGAGGCTACATCAAACGTGTGTGAATCTAATATTCTTTTATTACAGCATGTTTGAATGTTCAAGTAAAGTTACTCATAATTATATTTTAAAATGAATTTACATCAAACGTGTGTGAATCTCATATTCTTTTTTTACAGCATGTTTGAATGTGCAAGTAAAGTTACTCATAATTATATTTTAAAAGTAGGCTACATAAAACGTGCGTATATCTAATATTCTTTTATTACAGCATGTTTGAATGTGCAAGTAAAGTTACTCATAATTATATTTTAAAATGAGGCTACATCAAACGTGCGTGAATCTCATATTCTTTTATTACAGCGTGTTTGAATGTTCAAGTAAAGTCACTCATAATTATATTTTAAAATGAGGCTACATCAAACGTGCGTGAATCTCATATTCTTTTATTACGCCATGTTTGAATTTTCAAGTAAAGTCACTCATAATTATATTTTAAAATGAGGCTACATCAAACGTGCGTGAATCTAATATTCTTTTATTACAGCATGTTTGAATGTTCAAGTAAAATTACTCATAATTATATTTTAAAATGAGGCTACATTAAACGTGTATGAATCTCATATTCTTTTATTACAGCATGTTTGAATGTTCAAGTAAAGTTACTCATAATTATATTTTAAAATGAAGATACATCAAACGTTTGTGAATCTCATATTCTTTTATTACAGCATGTTTGAATGTTCAAGTAAAGTTACTCATAATTATATTTTAAAATGAAGATACATCAAACGTTTGTGAATCTCATATTCTTTTATTACAGCATGTTTGAATGTTCAAGTAAAGTTACTCATAATTATATTTTAAAATGAGGCTACATTAAACGTGTGTGAATCTAATATTCTTTTATTACAGCATGTTTGAATGTTCAAGTAGAGTTACTCATAATTATATTTTAAAATGAGGCTACATCAAACGTGTGTGAATCTCATATTCTTTTATTACAGCATGTTTGAATGTTCAATAAAGTTACTCATAATTATATTTTAAAATGAGGCTACATCAAACGTGCGTGAATCTCATATTCTTTTATTACAGCTGTTGAATGTTCAAGTAAAGTTACACATAATTATATTTTAAAATGAGGCTACATCAAACGTGCGTGAATCTAATATTCTTTTATTACGCCATGTTTGAATGTTCAAGTAAAGTCACTCATAATTATATTTTAAAATGAGGCTACATCAAACGTGCGTGAATCTAATATTCTTTTATTACAGCATGTTTAAATGTTCAAGTAAAATTACTCATAATTATATTTTAAAATGAGGCTACATTAAACGTGTATGAATCTCATATTCTTTTATTACAGCATGTTTGAATGTTCAAGTAAAGTTACTCATAATTATATTTTAAAATGAAGATACATCAAACGTTTGTGAATCTCATATTCTTTTATTACAGCATGTTTGAATGTTCAAGTAAAGTTACTCATAATTATATTTTAAAATGAGGCTACATCAAACGTTTGTGAATCTCATATTCTTTTATTACAGCATGTTTGAATGTTCAAGTAGAGTTACTCATAATTATATTTTAAAATGAGGCTACATCAAACGTGCGTGAATCTCATATTCTTTTATTACAGCATGTTTTAATGTTCAATAAAGTTACTCATAATTATATTTTAAAATGAGGCTACATCAAACGTGCGTGAATCTCATATTCTTTTATTACAGCTGTTGAATGTTCAAGTAAAGTTACACATAATTATATTTTAAAATGAGGCTACATCAAACTTGCGTGAATCTCATATTCTTTTATTACAGCATGTTTGAATGTTCAAGTAAAGTTACTCATAATTATATTTTAAAATGAGGCTACATCAAACGTGTGTGAATCAAATATTCTTTTATTACAGCATGTTTGAATGTTCAAGTAAAGTTACTCATAATTATATTTTAAAATGAATTTACATCAAACGTGTGTGAATCTCATATTCTTTTATTACAGCATGTTTGAATGTTCAAGTAAAGTTACTCATAATTATATTTTAAAAGTAGGCTACATAAAACGTGCGTATATCTAATATTTTTTTTTACAGCATGTTTGAATGTGCAAGTAAAGTCACTCATAATTATATTTTAAAATGAGGCTACATCAAACGTGCGTGAATCTCATATTCTTTTATTACAGCACGTTTGAATGTTCAAGTAAAGTTACTCATAATTATATTTTAAAATGACGCTACATCAAACGAGTGTGAATCTCATATTCTTTTATTACAGCATGTTTGAATGTTCAAGTAAAGTCACTAATAATTATATTTTAAAATGAGGCTACATCAAACGTTTGTGAATCTCATATTCTTTTATTACAGCATGTTTGAATGTTCAAGTAAAGTCACTCATAATTATATTTTAAAATGAGGCTACATCAAACGTGCGTGAATCTCATATTCTTTTATTACAGCATGTTTGAATGTTCAAGTAAAGTCACTCATAATTATATTTTAAAATGAGACTACATCAAACGTGCGTGCATCTCATATTCTTTTATTACAGCATGTTTGAATGTTCAAGTAAAGTTACTCATAATTATATTTTAAAATGAGGCTACATAAAACGTGTGTGAATCTCATATTCTTTTATTACAGCATGTTTGAATGTTCAAGTAGAGTTACTCATAATTATATTTTAAAATGAGGCTACATCAAACGTGTGCGAATCTCATATTCTTTTATTACAGCATGTTTGAATGTTCAAGTAAAGTTACTCATAATTATATTTTAAAATGAATTTACATCAAACGTGTGTGAATCTCATATTCTTTTATTACAGCATGTTTGAATGTTCAAGTAAAGTTACTCATAATTATATTTTAAAAGTAGGCTACATAAAACGTGCGTATATCTAATATTTTTTTATTACAGCATGTTTGAATGTGCAAGTAAAGTCACTCATAATTATATTTTAAAATGAGGCTACATCAAACGTGCGTGAATCTCATATTCTTTTATTACAGCACGTTTGAATGTTCAAGTAAAGTTACTCATAATTATATTTTAAAATGACGCTACATCAAACGAGTGTGAATCTCATATTCTTTTATTACAGCATGTTTGAATGTTCAAGTAAAGTCACTAATAATTATATTTTAAAATGAGCCTACATCAAACGTTTGTGAATCTCATATTCTTTTATTACAGCATGTTTGAATGTTCAAGTAAAGTCACTCATAATTATATTTTAAAATGAGGCTACATCAAACGTGCGTGAATCTCATATTCTTTTATTACAGCATGTTTGAATGTTCAAGTAAAGTCACTCATAATTATATTTTAAAATGAGACTACATCAAACGTGCGTGCATCTCATATTCTTTTATTACAGCATGTTTGAATGTTCAAGTAAAGTTACTCATAATTATATTTTAAAATGAGGCTACATAAAACGTGTGTGAATCTCATATTCTTTTATTACAGCATGTTTGAATGTTCAAGTAGAGTTACTCATAATTATATTTTAAAATGAGGCTACATCAAACGTGTGCGAATCTCATATTCTTTTATTACAGCATGTTTGAATGTTCAAGTAAAGTTACTCATAATTATATTTTAAAATGAGGCTACATCAAACGTGCGTGACTCTCATATTCTTTTATTACAGCGTGTTTGAATGTTCAAGTAAAGTCACTCATAATTATATTTTAAAATGAGGCTACATCAAACGTGCGTGAATCTCATATTCTTTTATTACGCCATGTTTGAATGTTCAAGTAAAGTCACTCATAATTATATTTTAAAATGAGGCTACATCAAACGTGCGTGAATCTAATATTCTTTTATTACAGCATGTTTGAATGTTCAAGTAAAATTACTCATAATTATATTTTAAAATGAGGCTACATTAAACGTGTATTAATCTCATATTCTTTTATTACAGCATGTTTGAATGTTCAAGTAAAGTTACTCATAATTATATTTTAAAATGAAGATACATCAAACGTTTGTGAAGCTCATATTCTTTTATTACAGCATGTTTGAATGTTCAAGTAAAGTTACTCATAATTATATTTTAAAATGAAGATACATCAAACGTTTGTGAATCTCATATTCTTTTATTACAGCATGTTTGAATGTTCAAGTAAAGTTACTCATAATTATATTTTAAAATGAGGCTACATTAAACGTGTGTGAATCTAATATTCTTTTATTACAGCATGTTTGAATGTTCAAGTAAAGTTACTCATAATTATATTTTAAAATGAGGCTACATCAAACGTGCGTGAATCTAATATTCTTTTATTACAGCATGTTTGAATGTTCAAGTAAAGTTACACATAATTATATTTTAAAATGAGGCTACATCAAACGTGCGTTAATCTCATATTCTGTTATTACAGCATGTTTGAATGTTCAAGTAAAGTTACTCATAATTATGTTTTAAAATGAGGCTACATCAAACGTGTGTGAATCTAATATTCTTTTATTACAGCATGTTTGAATGTTCAAGTAAAGTTACTCATAATTATATTTTAAAATGAATTTACATCAAACGTGTATGAATCTCATATTCTATTATTACAGCATGTTTGAATGTTCAAGTAAAGTTACTCATAATTATATTTTAAAATGAGGCTACATAAAACGTGCGTATATCTAATATTCTTTTATTACAGCATATTTGAATGTGCAAGTAAAGTCACTCATAATTATATTTTAAAATGAGGCTACATCAAACGTGCGTGAATCTAATATTCTTTTATTACAGCATGTTTAAATGTTCAAGTAAAGTTACTCATAATTATATTTTAAAATGAGGCTACATCAAACGAGTGTGAATCTCATATTTTTTTATTACAGCATGTTTGAATGTTCAAGTAAAGTTACTCATAATTATATTTTAAAATGAGGCTACATCAAACGTTTGTGAATCTCATATTCTTTTATTACAGCATGTTTGAATGTTCAAGTAAAGTTACTCATAATTATATTTTAAAATGAGGCTACATCAAACGTGCGTATATCTAATATTCTTTTATTACAGCATGTTTGAATGTGCAAGTAAAGTCACTCATAATTATATTTTAAAATGAGGCTACATCAAACATGCGTGAATCTCATATTCTTTTATTACAGCATGTTTGAATGTTCAATAAAGTTACTCATAATTATATTTTAAAATTAGGCTACATCAAACGAGTGTGAATCTCATATTCTTTTATTACAGCATGTTTGAATGTTCAAGTAAAGTCACTAATAATTATATTTTATAATTAGGCTACATCAAACGTGCGTGACTCTCATATTCTTTTATTACAGCATGTTTGAATGTTCAAGTAAAGTCACTCATAATGATATTTTAAAATGAGGCTACATCAAACGTGCGTGAATCTCATATTCTTTTATTACAGCATGTTTGAATGTTCAAGTAAAGTCACTCATAATTATATTTTAAAATGAGACTACATCAAACGAGTGTGAATCTCATATTCTTTTATTACAGCATGTTTGAATGTTCAAGTAAAGTCACTAATAATTATATTTTAAAATGAGGCTACATCAAACGTTTGTGAATCTCATATTCTTTTATTACAGCATGTTTGAATCTTCAAGTAAAGTCACTCATAATTATATTTTAAAATGAGGCTACATCAAACGTGCGTGAATCTCATATTCTTTTATTACAGCATGTTTTAATGTTCAAGTAAAGTCACTCATAATTATATTTTAAAATGAGACTACATCAAACGTGCGTGAATCTCATATTCTTTTATTACAGCATGTTTGAATGTTCAAGTAAAGTTACTCATAATTTTATTTTAAAATGAGGCTACATAAAACGTGTGTGAATCTAATATTCTTTTATTACAGCATGTTTGAATGTTCAAGTAGAGTTACTCATACTTATATTTTAAAATGAGGCTACATCAAACGTGTGATAATCTCATATTCTTTTATTACAGCATGTTTGAATGTTCAAGTAAAGTTACTCATAATTATATTTTAAAATGAGGCTACATCAAACGTGTGTGAATCTAATATTCTTTTATTACAGCATGTTTGAATGTTCAAGTAAAGTTACTCATAATTATATTTTAAAATGAATTTACATCAAACGTGTGTGAATCTCATATTCTTTTATTACAGCATGTTTGAATGTTCAAGTAAAGTTACTCATAATTATATTTTAAAAGGAGGCTACATAAAACGGGCGTATATCTAATATTCTTTTATTACAGCATGTTTGAATGTGCAAGTAAAGTCACTCATAATTATATTTTAAAATGAGGCTACATCAAACGTGCGTGAATCTCATATTCTTTTATTACAGCATGTTTGAATGTTCAAGTAAAGTTACTCATAATTATATTTTAAAATTAGGCTACATCAAACGAGTGTGAATCTCATATTCTTTTATTACAGCATGTTGTAATGTTCAAGTAAAGTCACTAATAATTATATTTTAAAATGAGGCTACATCAAACGTTTGTGAATCTCATATTCTTTTATTACAGCATGTTTGAATGTTCAAGTAAAGTCACTCATAATTATATTTTAAAATGAGGCTACATCAAACGTGCGTGAATCTCATATTCTTTTATTACAGCATGTTTGAATGTTCAAGTAAAGTCACTCATAATTATATTTTACAATGAGACTACATCAAACGTGCGTGAATCTCATATTCTTTTATTACAGCATGTTTTAATGTTCAAGTAAAGTTACTCATAATTATATTCTAAAATGAGGCTACATCAAACGTGTGTGAATGTAATATTCTTTTATTACAGCATGTTTGAATGTTCAAGTAGAGTTACTCATAATTTTATTTTAAAATGAGGCTACATCGAACGTGTGTGAATCTCATATTCTTTTATTACAGCATGTTTGAATGTTCAAGTAAAGTTACTCATAATTATATTTTAAAATGAGGCTACATCAAACGTGTGTGAATCTTGTATCTTTTATTACAGCATGTTTGAATGTTCAAGTAAAGTCACTCATAATTATATTTTAAAATGAGGCTACATCAAACGTGCGTGAATCTCATATTCTTTTATTACAGCATGTTTGAATGTTCAAGTAAAGTTACTCATAATTATATTTTAAAATGAAGATACATCAAACGTGTGTGAATCTCATATTCTTTTATTACAGCATGTTTGAATGTTCAAGTAAAGTTACTCATAATTATATTTTAAAATGAGGCTACATCAAACGTGTGTGAATCTCAAATTTTTTTATTACAGCATGTTTGAATGTTCAAGTAAAGTTACTCATAATTATATTTTAAAATGAGGCTACATTAAACGTGTATGAATCTCATATTCTTTTATTACAGCATGTTTGAATGTTCAAGTAAAGTTACTCATTATTATATTTTAAAATGAGGCTACATCAAACATGCGTGAATCTCATATTCTTTTATTACAGCATGTTTGAATGTTCAATAAAGTTACTCATAATTATATTTTAAAATTAGGCTACATCAAACGAGTGTGAATCTCATATTCTTTTATTACAGCATGTTTGAATGTTCAAGTAAAGTCACTAATAATTATATTTTAAAATTAGGCTACATCAAACGTGCGTGACTCTCATATTCTTTTATTACAGCATGTTTGAATGTTCAAGTAAAGTCACTCATAATGATATTTTAAAATGAGGCTACATCAAACGTGCGTGAATCTCATATTCTTTTATTACAGCATGTTTGAATGTTCAAGTAAAGTCACTCATAATTATATTTTAAAATGAGACTACATCAAACGAGTGTGAATCTCATATTCTTTTATTACAGCATGTTTGAATGTTCAAGTAAAGTCACTAATAATTATATTTTAAAATGAGGCTACATCAAACGTTTGTGAATCTCATATTCTTTTATTACAGCATGTTTGAATGTTCAAGTAAAGTCACTCATAATTATATTTTAAAATGAGGCTACATCAAACGTGCGTGAATCTCATATTCTTTTATTACAGCATGTTTTAATGTTCAAGTAAAGTCACTCATAATTATATTTTAAAATGAGACTACATCAAACGTGCGTGAATCTCATATTCTTTTATTACAGCATGTTTGAATGTTCAAGTAAAGTTACTCATAATTTTATTTTAAAATGAGGCTACATAAAACGTGTGTGAATCTAATATTCTTTTATTACAGCATGTTTGAATGTTCAAGTAGAGTTACTCATACTTATATTTTACAATGAGGCTACATCAAACGTGTGATAATCTCATATTCTTTTATTACAGCATGTTTGAATGTTCAAGTAAAGTTACTCATAATTATATTTTAAAATGAGGCTACATCAAACGTGTGTGAATCTAATATTCTTTTATTACAGCATGTTTGAATGTTCAAGTAAAGTTACTCATAATTATATTTTAAAATGAATTTACATCAAACGTGTGTGAATCTCATATTCTTTTATTACAGCATGTTTGAATGTTCAAGTAAAGTTACTCATAATTATATTTTAAAAGGAGGCTACATAAAACGGGCGTATATCTAATATTCTTTTATTACAGCATGTTTGAATGTGCAAGTAAAGTCACTCATAATTATATTTTAAAATGAGGCTACATCAAACGTGCGTGAATCTCATATTCTTTTATTACAGCATGTTTGAATGTTCAAGTAAAGTTACTCATAATTATATTTTAAAATTAGGCTACATCACACGAGTGTGAATCTCATATTCTTTTATTACAGCATGTTTGAATGTTCAAGTAAAGTCACTAATAATTATATTTTAAAATGAGGCTACATCAAACGTTTGTGAATCTCATATTCTTTTATTACAGCATGTTTGAATGTTCAAGTAAAGTCACTCATAATTATATTTTAAAATGAGGCTACATCAAACGTGCGTGAATCTCATATTCTTTTATTACAGCATGTTTGAATGTTCAAGTAAAGTCACTCATAATTATATTTTACAATGAGACTACATCAAACGTGCGTGAATCTCATATTCTTTTATTACAGCATGTTTTAATGTTCAAGTAAAGTTACTCATAATTATATTTTAAAATGAGGCTACATCAAACGTGTGTGAATGTAATATTCTTTTATTACAGCATGTTTGAATGTTCAAGTAGAGTTACTCATAATTTTATTTTAAAATGAGGCTACATCGAACGTGTGTGAATCTCATATTCTTTTATTACAGCATGTTTGAATGTTCAAGTAAAGTTACTCATAATTATATTTTAAAATGAGGCTACATCAAACGTGTGTGAATCTTATATCTTTTATTCCAGCATGTTTGAATGTTCAAGTAAAGTCACTCATAATTATATTTTAAAATGAGGCTACATCAAACGTGCGTGAATCTCATATTCTTTTATTACAGCATGTTTGAATGTTCAAGTAAAGTTACTCATAATTATATTTTAAAATGAATTTACATCAAACGTGTGTGAATCTCATATTCTTTTATTACAGCATGTTTGAATGTTCAAGTAAAGTTACTCATAATTATATTTTAAAATGAGGCTACATCAAACGTGTGTGAATCTCAAATTTTTTTATTACAGCATGTTTGAATGTTCAAGTAAAGTTACTCATAATTATATTTTAAAATGAGGCTACATTAAACGTGTATGAATCTCATATTCTTTTATTACAGCATGTTTGAATGTTCAAGTAAAGTTACTCATTATTATATTTTAAAATGAAGATACATCAAACGTTTGTGAATCTCATATTCTTTTATTACAGCATGTTTGAATGTTCAAGTAAAGTTACTCATAATTATATTTCAAAATGAGGCTACATTAAACGTTTGTGAATCTCATATTCTTTTATTACAGCATGTTTGAATGTTCAAGTAAAGTCACTCATAATTATATTTTAAAATGAGGCTACATCAAACCTGTGTGAATCTCATATTCTTTTATTACAGCATGTTTGAATGTTTAAGTAAAGTTACTCATAATTATATTTTAAAATGAGGCTACATCAAACGAGTGTGAATCTAATATTCTTTTATTACAGCATGTTTGAATGTGCAAGTAAAGTCACTAATTATTATATTTTACAATGAGGCTACATCAAACGTTTGTGAATCTCATATTCTTTTATTACAGCATGTTTGAATGTTCAAGTAAAGTCACTCATAATTATATTTTAAAATGAGGCTACATCAAACGTGCGTGAATCTCATATTCTTTTATTACAGCATGTTTGAATGTGCAAGTAAAGTCACTCATAATTATATTTTAAAATGAGACTACATCAAACGTGCGTGAATCTCATATTCTTTTATTACAGCATGTTTGAATGTTCAAGTAAAGTTACTCATAATTATATTTTAAAATGAGGCTACATAAAACGTGTGTGAATCTAATATTCTTTTATTACAGCATGTTTGAATGTTCAAGTAGAGTTACTCATAATTATATTTCAAAATGAGGCTACATCAAACGTGTTCGAATCTCATATTCTTTTATTACAGCATGTTTGAATGTTCAAGTAAAGTTACTCATAATTATATTTTAAAATGAGGCTACATCAAACGTGCGTGAATCTCATATTCTTTTATTACAGCGTGTTTGAATGTTCAAGTAAAGTCACTCATAATTATATTTTAAAATGAGGCTACATCAAACGTGCGTGAATCTCATATTCTTTTATTACGCCATGTTTGAATGTTCAAGTAAAGTCACTCATAATTATATTTTAAAATGAGGCTACATCAAACGTGCGTGAATCTAATATTCTTTTATTACAGCATGTTTGAATGTTCAAGTAAAATTACTCATAATTATATTTTAAAATGAGGCTACATTAAACGTGTATGAATCTCATATTCTATTATTACAGCATGTTTGAATGTTCAAGTAAAGTTACTCATAATTATATTTTAAAATGAAGATACATCAAACGTTTGTGAATCTCATATTCTTTTATTACAGCATGTTTGAATGTTCAAGTAAAGTTACTCATAATTATATTTTAAAATGAAGATACATCAAACGTTTGTGAATCTCATATTCTTTTATTACAGCATGTTTGAATGTTCAAGTAAAGTTACTCATAATTATATTTTAAAATGAGGCTACATTAAACGTGTGTGAATCTAATATTCTTTTATTACAGCATGTTTGAATGTTCAAGTAGAGTTACTCATACTTATATTTTAAAATGAGGCTACATCAAACGTGCGTGAATCTCATATTCTTTTATTACAGCATGTTTGAATGTTCAAGTAAAGTTACTCATAATTATATTTTAAAATGAGGCTACATCAAACGTGCGTGAATCTAATATTCTTTTATTACAGCATGTTTGAATGTTCAAGTAAAGTTACACATAATTATATTTTAAAATGAGGCTACATCAAACGTGCGTAAATCTCATATTCTTTTATTACAGCATGTTTGAATGTTCAAGTAAAGTTACTCATAATTATATTTTAAAATGAGGCTACATCAAACGTGTGTGAATCTCATATTCTTTTATTACAGCATGTTTGAATGTTCAAGTAAAGTTACTCATAATTATATTTTAAAATGAATTTACATCAAACGTGTATGAATCTCATATTCTATTATTACAGCATGTTTGAATGTTCAAGTAAAGTTACTCATAATTATATTTTAAAATGAGGCTACATAAAACGTGCGTATATCTAATATTCTTTTATTACAGCATATTTGAATGTGCAAGTAAAGTCACTCATAATTATATTTTAAAATGAGGCTACATCAAACGTTTGTGAATCTCATATTCTTTTATTACAGCATGTTTAAATGTTCAAGTAAAGTTACTCATAATTATATTTTAAAATGAGGCTACATCAAACGAGTGTGAATCTCCTATTCTTTTATTACAGCATGTTTGAATGTTCAAGTAAAGTTACTCATAATTATATTTTAAAATGAGGCTACATCAAACGTTTGTGAATCTCATATTCTTTTATTACAGCATGTTTGAATGTTCAAGTAAAGTTACTCCTAATTATATTTTAAAATGAGGCTACATCAAACGTGCGTGAATCTCATATTCTTTTATTACAGCATGTTTGAATGTTCAAGTAAAGTTACACATAATTATATTTTAAAATGAGGCTACATCAAACGTGCGTAAATCTCATATTCTTTTATTACAGCATGTTTGAATGTTCAAGTAAAGTTACTCATAATTATATTTTAAAATGAGGCTACATCAAACGTGTGTGAATCTAATATTCTTTTATTACAGCATGTTTGAATGTTCAAGTAAAGTTACTCATAATTATATTTTAAAATGAATTTACATCAAACGTGTATGAATCTCATATTCTATTATTACAGCATGTTTGAATGTTCAAGTAAAGTTACTCATAATTATATTTTAAAATGAGGCTACATAAAACGTGCGTATATCTAATATTTTTTTATTACAGCATATTTGAATGTGCAAGTAAAGTCACTCATAATTATATTTTAAAATGAGGCTACATCAAACGTGCGTGAATCTCATATTCTTTTATTACAGCATGTTTAAATGTTCAAGTAAAGTTACTCATAATTATATTTTAAAATGAGGCTACATCAAACGAGTGTGAATCTCATATTCTTTTATTACAGCATGTTTGAATGTTCAAGTAAAGTCACTCATAATTATATTTTAAAATGAGGCTACATCAAACGTTTGTGAATCTCATATTCTTTTATTACAGCATGTTTGAATGTTCAAGTAAAGTCACTCATAATTATATTTTAAAATGAGACTACATCAAACGAGTGTGAATCTCATATTCTTTTATTACAGCGTGTTTGAATGTTCAAGTAAAGTCACTAATAATTATATTTTAAAATGAGGCTACATCAAACGTTTGTGAATCTCATATTCTTTTATTACAGCATGTTTGAATGTTCAAGTAAAGTCACTCATAATTATATTTTAAAATGAGGCTACATCAAACGTGCGTGAATCTCATATTCTTTTATTACAGCATGTTTGAATGTTCAAGTAAAGTCACTCATAATTATTTTTTAAAATGAGACTACATCAAACGTGCGTGAATCTCATATTCTTTTATTACAGCATGTTTGAATGTTCAAGTAAAGTTACTCATAATTTTATTTTAAAATGAGGCTACATAAAACGTGTGTGAATCTAATATTCTTTTATTACAGCATGTTTGAATGTTCAAGTAGAGTTACTCATACTTATATTTTAAAATGAGGCTACATCAAACGTGTGAAAATCTCATATTCTTTTATTACAGCATGTTTGAATGTTCAAGTAAAGGTACTCATAATTATATTTTAAAATGAGGCTACATCAAACGTGTGTGAATCTAATATTCTTTTATTACAGCATGTTTGAATGTTCAAGTAAAGTTACTCATAATTATATTTTAAAATGAATTTACATCAAACGTGTGTGAATCTCATATTCTTTTATTACAGCATGTTTGAATGTTCAAGTAAAGTTACTCATAATTATATTTTAAAAGGAGGCTACATAAAACGGGCGTATATCTAATATTCTTTTATTACAGCATGTTTGAATGTGCAAGTAAAGTCACTCATAATTATATTTTAAAATGAGGCTACATCAAACGTGCGTGAATCTCATATTCTTTTATTACAGCATGTTTGAATGTTCAAGTAAATTTACTCATAATTATATTTTAAAATTAGGCTACATCAAACGAGTGTGAATCTCATATTCTTTTATTACAGCATGTTTGAATGTTCAAGTAAAGTCACTAATAATTATATTTTAAAATGAGGCTACATCAAACGTTTGTGAATCTCATATTCTTTTATTACAGCATGTTTGAATGTTCAAGTAAAGTCACTCATAATTATATTTTAAAATGAGGCTACATCAAACGTGCGTGAATCTCATATTCTTTTATTACAGCATGTTTGAATGTTCAAGTAAAGTCACTCATAATTATATTTTAAAATGAGACTACATCAAACGTGCGTGAATCTCATATTCTTTTATTACAGCATGTTTGAATGTTCAAGTAAAGTTACTCATAATTATATTTTAAAATGAGGCTACATCAAACGTGTGTGAATGTAATATTCTTTTATTACAGCATGTTTGAATGTTCAAGTAGAGTTACTCATAATTATATTTTAAAATGAGGCTACATCGAACGTGTGTGAATCTCATATTCTTTTATTACAGCATGTTTGAATGTTCAAGTAAAGTTACTCATAATTATATTTTAAAATGAGGCTACATCAAACGTGTGTGAATCTTATATCTTTTATTACAGCATGTTTGAATGTTCAAGTAAAGTCACTCATAATTATATTTTAAAATGAGGCTACATCAAACGTGCGTGAATCTCATATTCTTTTATTACAGCATGTTTGAATGTTCAAGTAAAGTTACTCATAATTATATTTTAAAATGAAGATACATCAAACGTGTGTGAATCTCATATTCTTTTATTACAGCATGTTTGAATGTTCAAGTAAAGTTACTCATAATTATATTTTAAAATGAATTTACATCAAACGTGTATGAATCTCATATTCTATTATTACAGCATGTTTGAATGTTCAAGTAAAGTTACTCATAATTATATTTTAAAATGAGGCTACATTAAACGTGTATGAATCTCATATTCTTTTATTACAGCATGTTTGAATGTTCAAGTAAAGTTACTCATTATTATATTTTAAAATGAAGATACATCAAACGTTTGTGAATCTCATATTCTTTTATTACAGCATGTTTGAATGTTCAAGTAAAGTTACTCATAATTATATTTCAAAATGAGGCTACATTAAACGTTTGTGAATCTCATATTCTTTTATTACAGCATGTTTGAATGTTCAAGTAAAGTCACTCATAATTATATTTTAAAATGAGGCTACATCAAACGTTTGTGAATCTCATATTCTTTTATTACAGCATGTTTGAATGTTTAAGTAAAGTTACTCATAATTATATTTTAAAATGAGGCTACATCAAACGAGTGTGAATCTAATATTCTTTTATTACAGCATGTTTGAATGTTCAAGTAAAGTCACTAATTATTATATTTTACAATGAGGCTACATCAAACGTTTGTGAATCTCATATTCTTTTATTACAGCATGTTTGAATGTTCAAGTAAAGTCACTCATAATTATATTTTAAAATGAGGCTACATCAAACGTGCGTGAATCTCATATTCTTTTATTACAGCATGTTTGAATGTGCAAGTAAAGTCACTCATAATTATATTTTAAAATGAGACTACATCAAACGTGCGTGAATCTCATATTCTTTTATTACAGCATGTTTGAATGTTCAAGTAAAGTTACTCATAATTATATTTTAAAATGAGGCTACATAAAACGTGTGTGAATCTAATATTCTTTTATTACAGCATGTTTGAATGTTCAAGTAGAGTTACTCATAATTATATTTCAAAATGAGGCTACATCAAACGTGTTCGAATCTCATATTCTTTTATTACAGCATGTTTGAATGTTCAAGTAAAGTTACTCATAATTATATTTTAAAATGAGGCTACATCAAACGTGCGTGAATCTCATATTCTTTTATTACAGCGTGTTTGAATGTTCAAGTAAAGTTACTCATAATTATATTTTAAAATGAGGCTACATCAAACGTGCGTGAATCTCATATTCTTTTATTACGCCATGTTTGAATGTTCAAGTAAAGTCACTCATAATTATATTTTAAAATGAGGCTACATCAAACGTGCGTGAATCTAATATTCTTTTATTACAGCATGTTTGAATGTTCAAGTAAAATTACTCATAATTATATTTTAAAATGAGGCTACATTAAACGTGTATGAATCTCATATTCTTTTATTACAGCATGTTTGAATGTTCAAGTAAAGTTACTCATAATTATATTTTAAAATGAAGATACATCAAACGTTTGTGAATCTCATATTCTTTTATTACAGCATGTTTGAATGTTCAAGTAAAGTTACTCATAATTATATTTTAAAATGAAGATACATCAAACGTTTGTGAATCTCATATTCTTTTATTACAGCATGTTTGAATGTTCAAGTAAAGTTACTCATAATTATATTTTAAAATGAGGCTACATTAAACGTGTGTGAATCTATAATTCTTTTATTACAGCATGTTTGAATGTTCAAGTAGAGTTACTCATACTTATATTTTAAAATGAGGCTACATCAAACGTGCGTGAATCTCATATTCTTTTATTACAGCATGTTTGAATGTTCAAGTAAAGTTACTCATAATTATATTTTAAAATGAGGCTACATCAAACGTGCGTGAATCTAATATTCTTTTATTACAGCATGTTTGAATGTTCAAGTAAAGTTACACATAATTATATTTTAAAATGAGGCTACATCAAACGTGCGTAAATCTCATATTCTTTTATTACAGCATGTTTGAATGTTCAAGTAAAGTTACTCATAATTGTATTTTAAAATGAGGCTACATCAAACGTGTGTGAATCTAATATTCTTTTATTACAGCATGTTTG
Organism: Euprymna scolopes; assembly: GCF_053919585.1. Taxonomy (NCBI): domain Eukaryota; kingdom Metazoa; phylum Mollusca; class Cephalopoda; order Sepiida; family Sepiolidae; genus Euprymna; species Euprymna scolopes. Next base: position 11,096,455 of record NC_136500.1, read on the forward strand.
AATGTTCAAGTAAAGTTACTCATAATTATATTTTAAAATGAATTTACATCAAACGTGTATGAATCTCATATTCTATTATTACAGCATGTTTGAATGTTCAAGTAAAGTTACTCATAATTATATTTTAAAATGAGGCTACATAAAACGTGCGTATATCTAATATTCTTTTATTACAGCATATTTGAATGTGCAAGTAAAGTCACTCATAATTATATTTTAAAATGAGGCTACATCAAACGTTTGTGAATCTCATATTCTTTTATTACAGCATGTTTAAATGTTCAAGTAAAGTTACTCATAATTATATTTTAAAATGAGGCTACATCAAACGAGTGTGAATCTCCTATTCTTTTATTACAGCATGTTTGAATGTTCAAGTAAAGTTACTCATAATTATATTTTAAAATGAGGCTACATCAAACGTTTGTGAATCTCATATTCTTTTATTACAGCATGTTTGAATGTTCAAGTAAAGTTACTCCTAATTATATTTTAAAATGAGGCTACATCAAACGTGCGTGAATCTCATATTCTTTTATTACAGCATGTTTGAATGTTCAAGTAAAGTTACACATAATTATATTTTAAAATGAGGCTACATCAAACGTGCGTAAATCTCATATTCTTTTATTACAGCATGTTTGAATGTTCAAGTAAAGTTACTCATAATTATATTTTAAAATGAGGCTACATCAAACGTGTGTTAATCTAATATTCTTTTATTACAGCATGTTTGAATGTTCAAGTAAAGTTACTCATAATTATATTTTAAAATGAATTTACATCAAACGTGTATGAATCTCATATTCTATTATTAAAGCATGTTTGAATGTTCAAGTAAAGTTACTCATAATTATATTTTAAAATGAGGCTACATAAAACGTGCGTATATCTAATATTTTTTTATTACAGCATATTTGAATGTGCAAGTAAAGTCACTCATAATTATATTTTAAAATGAGGCTACATCAAACGTGCGTGAATCTCATATTCTTTTATTACAGCATGTTTAAATGTTCAAGTAAAGTTACTCATAATTATATTTTAAAATGAGGCTACATCAAACGAGTGTGAATCTCATATTCTTTTATTACAGCATGTTTGAATGTTCAAGTAAAGTTACTCATAATTATATTTTAAAATGAGGCTACATCAAACGTTTGTGAATCTCATATTCTTTTATTACAGCATGTTTGAATGTTCAAGTAAAGTTACTCCTAATTATATTTTAAAATGAGGCTACATCAAACGTGCGTGAATCTCATATTCTTTTATTACAGCATGTTTGAATGTTCAAGTAAAGTTACACATAATTATATTTTAAAATGAGGCTACATCAAACGTGCGTAAATCTCATATTCTTTTATTACAGCATGTTTGAATGTTCAAGTAAAGTTACTCATAATTATATTTTAAAATGAGGCTACATCAAACGTGTGTGAATCTAATATTCTTTTATTACAGCATGTTTGAATGTTCAAGTAAAGTTACTCATAATTATATTTTAAAATGAGGCTACATCAAACGTGTATGAATCTCATATTCTATTATTAAAGCATGTTTGAATGTTCAAGTAAAGTTACTCATAATTATATTTTAAAATGAGGCTACATAAAACGTGCGTATATCTAATATTTTTTTATTACAGCATATTTGAATGTGCAAGTAAAGTCACTCATAATTATATTTTAAAATGAGGCTACATCAAACGTGCGTGAATCTCATATTCTTTTATTACAGCATGTTTAAATGTTCAAGTAAAGTTACTCATAATTATATTTTAAAATGAGGCTACATCAAACGTTTGTGAATCTCATATTCTTTTATTACAGCATGTTTGAATGTTCAAGTAAAGTTACTCCTAATTATATTTTAAAATGAGGCTACATCAAACGTGCGTGAATCTCATATTCTTTTATTACAGCATGTTTGAATGTTCAAGTAAAGTTACACATAATTATATTTTAAAATGAGGCTACATCAAACGTGCGTATATCTAATATTCTTTTATTACAGCATGTTTGAATGTTCAAGTAAAGTCACTAATAATTATATTTTAAAATGAGGCTACATCAAACGTTTGTGAATCTCATATTCTTTTATTACAGCATGTTTGAATGTTCAAGTAAAGTTACTCATAATTATATTTTAAAATGAGGCTACATCAAACGTGCGTGAATCTCATATTCTTTTATTACAGCATGTTTGAATGTTCAAGTAAAGTCACTCATAATTATATTTTAAAATGAGACTACATCAAACGTTTGTGAATCTCATATTCTTTTATTACAGCATGTTTGAATGTTCAAGTAAAGTTACTCATAATTATATTTTAAAATGAGGCTACATAAAACGTGTGTGAATCTAATATTCTTTTATTACAGCATGTTGTAATGTTCAAGTAGAGTTACTCATAATTATATTTTAAAATGAGGCTACATCGAACGTGTGTGAATCTCATATTCTTTTATTACAGCATGTTTGAATGTTCAAGTAAAGTTACTCATAATTATATTTTAAAATGAGGCTACATCAAACGTGTGTGAATCTTATATCGTTTATTACAGCATGTTTGAATGTTCAAGTAAAGTCACTCATAATTATATTTTAAAATGAGGCTACATCAAACGTGCGTGAATCTCATATTCTTTTATTACAGCATGTTTGAATGTTCAAGTAAAGTTACTCATAATTATATTTTTAAATGAAGATACATCAAACGTGTGTGAATCTCATATTCTTTTATTACAGCATGTTTGAATGTTCAAGTAAAGTTACTCATAATTATATTTTAAAATGAGGCTACATCAAACGTGTGTGAATCTCATATTCTTTTATTACAGCATGTTTAAATGTTCAAGTAAAGTTACTCATAATTATATTTTAAAATGAGGCTACATTAAACGTGTATGAATCTCATATTCTTTTATTACAGCATGTTTGAATGTTCAAGTAAAGTTACTCATTATTATATTTTAAAATGAAGATACATCAAACGTTTGTGAATCTCATATTCTTTTATTACAGCATGTTTGAATGTTCAAGTAAAGTCACTCAAAATTATATTTTAAAATGAGGCTACATCAAACGTGTGTGAATCTCATATTCTTTTATTACAGCATGTTTGAATGTTTAAGTAAAGTCACTCATAATTATATTTATAAATGAGGCTACATAAACGTGCGTGAATCTCATATTCTTTTTTTACAGCATGTTTGAATGTTCAAGTAAAGTTACTCATAATTATATTTTAAAATGAGGCTACATCAAACGTGTGTGAATCTCATATTCTTTTATTACAGCATGTTTGAATGTTCAAGTAAACTCACTAATAATTATATTTTAAAATGAGGCTACATTAAACGTGTATTAATCTCATATTCTTTTATTACAGCATGTTTGAATGTGCAAGTAAAGTCACTCATAATTATATTTTAAAATGAAGATACATCAAACTATTGTGAATCTCATATTCTTTTATTACAGCATGTTTGAATGTTCAAGTAAAGTCACTCATAATTATATTTTAAAATGAGGCTACATCAAACGTTTGTGAATCTCATATTCTTTTATTACAGCATGTTTGAATGTTCAAGTAAAGTCACTCATAATTATATTTTAAAATGAGGCTACATCAAACGTGTGTGAATCTAATATTCTTTTATTACAGCATATTTGAATGTTCAAGTAAAGTCACTCATAATTATATTTTTAAATGAGGCTACATCAAACGTGCGTGAATCTCATATTCTTTTATTACAGCATGTTAGAATGTTCAAGTAAAGTCACTCATAATTATATTTTAAAATGAGGCTACATCAAACGTGCGTGAATCTAATATTCTTTTATTACAGCATGTTTGAATGTTCAAGTAAAGTTACTTATAATTATATTTTAAAATGAAGATACATCCAACGTTTGTGAATCTCATATTCTTTTATTACAGCATGTTTGAATGTTCAAGTAAAGTCACTCATAATTCTTTTAAAATGAGGCTACATTAAACGTGTGTGAATCTAATATTCTTTTATTACGCCATGTTTGAATGTTCAAGTAAAGTTACTCATAATTATATTTTAAAATGAGGCTACATCAAACGTGCGTGAATCTAATATTTTTTTATTACAGCATGTTTGAATGTTCAAGTAAAGTTACTCATAATTATATTTTAAAATGAGGCTACATCAAACGTGCGTGAATCTGATCCCTGATCAGGAAGAGCAACACGCATCACTATTAGATCTGTTTTTGACCACAGTTCCTGATGATTGTGTAACGAAAGCCGACAGCCCACTTCGGAACGCTGATCATGCGGTAATAATGGTTGAAATCGCCCTAAACTCCAGACCCAAAACTGAAGAGCCAGTGCTCAAAACAACGAGATATTATAAAAAGGCTGACTGGGAAGCTATCAGAGATCTTATCAGAGACGCCCCATGGGGAAATATTTTTTCTGTTCCTGCTGAACAGTGTGCAACTGAGACCACTGAATGGTTCAAAACTGCAATCGAAGCGCATGTTCCCATGCGGAAATTCTATAGCAAGCCCCACTCTCCCCAATGGTTTACTTCGACTTGCGCAACTGCCATTGCTCAAAGGCAGCATGCATTCCGCAGGTTTAACCGACATAAGTCCAGTTCAAACAGAAAAAATTACAAAGAAGCTAGAAGTAACGTTAAGAAAGAAATAGCGACAGCTAAGAGGGAATTTACGGAAACCACTAAAAAACGCATCGAAGCACAAAAATTAGGAATTCGTGACTTCTGGAAAATCTACAACAGTGTAGTAATAATGGGCAATCAACAATTCCCCCACTAACCAACAATCACGAGGTTCTTTGCTCAGCAACCGAGAAGGCTAACATGCTTGCCAGTCGGTTTGCCTCCAACTCTACACTGGACCCTCTAAACCACCCCCTACCTGACTTTCCTATGCGGACAGACGCCACGCTAGACGATCTGGAAATCACCCCTGCTCAGGTGCATGCTATCATAAAAAACCTTGACACTTCCAACGCATGTGGACCCGACCTCATCCCAGCTGTGCTATTAAAAAAGTGCTCAGCCGAAGTAGCTCCAGTTCTCTCCAAACTCTACAACAAATACCTTAATGAATCTTGCTTTCCGAGCTGTTGGAAAACTGATTTTGTGGTACCAGTATTCAAGAATTCTGGCGAAAGAACTGACCCATTAAATTATCGCCCTATTAGCCTCCTCCCACTTTTCGCCAAAATATTTGAGACCTTAATTAACCATGCTCTAGTCCAGCACCTTACAGATGCTAAACTTCTGACCGACCATCAATATGGATTTAGACAAGCCCGTTCCACGGCAGACATCCTCACTGTAATCTCTGAACGCATATACCATTCACTGGACAAAGCGGGAGAGGGCAGAGCGGTAGCTCTAGATATATCTAAGGCTTTTGACAGGGTATGGCATGAGGGTCTCCTCAGGAAGATTAGATCTTACGGTATCACTGGTAGAATACTTAACATAATTAAATCCTTCTTAGATAAGAGAAAAATCCAGGTTGTCCTCGACGGTCGTACGTCTAAACAATATAATATAAATGCGGGAGTGCCCCAGGGATCTATCCTTGGTCCTCTGCTGTTCCTGATATTCATAAATGACCTCCCCGACAAAATTGCCTCTGAGATGGGTATATATGCAGATGACACCACACTCTATAGCAGGCACGACATGAAAACAAATGAACATATATCTAAAGTAATGGCAGAAACACTAGAGGATGACCTCAAATCAGTAGTGGAATGGGGACAAAAATGGATGGTAACGTTCAATGCCACCAAGACAAAACTGGTTTCATTCAATAATTACAAGAAACCTTCTCTACCACCTATAGCAATGGCCAACAAATCTTTAGCTGAGGGTACGTCTTTCAAGCTCCTTGGCCTAACGTTCACAGGAAACATGAGCTGGAACAATTACATCGAGGGCATTGCCAGGGCCGCTGCGAGGAAGGTGGGCTCTCTCTACCGTGCTAGAAAACTTCTAACACCCGAAAGTATCCTGTACCTCTATAAGGCCACTATTCGCCCATGTATGGAGTATTGCTGTCATATTTGGGCCGGTGCATCGGCTACTAGTTTCTCGCTCCTTGACAGGGTTCAAAAGAGAGTCGCAAATCTGATAGGCCCTAAACTGGCATCAAAACTTCAGCCTCTGTCCCATCGTCGAAACGTTGCATCCCTCTGCCTGTTCTACAAGTATTATAATGGTGAATGCTCTGAAGAACTGTGATCACTTGTGCCCCCACGACGTGAACATCCTCGACAGACCCGACAAGCTACAAAATCCCACCCCCACACTGTAGAGATCCCTAGATGTAAAAGATCTTTCTACTCCAGTAGTTTCTTCCCCAGAACTGCTAGACTTTGGAATTCCATTCCAGGTCACTGCTTCCCCAACTGTACTGACATGCATAAGTTCAAGTGCAACGTGAACCAACATCTCGCTGCCCTAATCCCTACATAGTACCCCAGTAGATGTTCCCCTGATAGTAGCCCCCTACATTAAAGTGGCAATGTGCCTTGTTTGGGGTGAAAATGTAATTAAAAAAAAAATCTAATATTCTTTTATTACAGCATGTTTGAATGTTCAAGTAAAGTTACTCATAATAATATTTTAAAATGAGGCTACATCAAACGTGCGTGAATCTCATATTCTTTTATTACAGCATGTTTGAATGTTCAAGTAAAGTTACTCATAATTATATTTTAAAATGAGGCTACATAAAACGTGCGTATATCTAATATTCTTTTATTACAGCATGTTTGAATGTTCAAGTAAAGTCACTCATAATTATATTTTAAAATGAGGCTACATCAAACGTGCGGGAATCTCATATTCTTTTATTACAGCATGTTTGAATCTTCAAGTAAAATCACTCATAATTATATTTTAAAATGAGGCTACATCAAACGTGCGTGAATCTCATATTCTTTTATTACAGCATGTTTGAATGTTCAAGTAAAGTCACTCATAATTATATTTTAAAATGAGGCTACATAAAACGTGTGTGAATCTAATATTCTTTTATTACAGCATGTTTGAATGTTCAAGTAGAGTAACTCATAATTATATTCTAAAATGAGGCTACATCAAACGTGTGTGAATCTCATATTCTTTTATTACAGCATGTTTGAATGTTCAAGTAAAGTTACTCATAATTATATTTTAAAATGAGGCTACATCAAACGTGTGTGAATCTCATATCTTTTATTACAGCATGTTTGAATGTTCAAGTAAAGTCACTCATAATTATATTTTAAAATGAGGCTACATCAAACGTGCGTGTATCTCATTCTTTTATTACAGCATGTTTGAATGTTCAAGTAAAGTTACTCATAATTATATTTTAAAATGAAGATACATCAACCGTGTGTGAATCTAATATTCTTTTATTACAGTCTGTTTGAATGTTCAAGTAAAGTTACTCATAATTATATTTTAAAATGAGGCTACATAAAACGTGTGTGAATCTCATATTCTTTTATTACAGCATGTTTGAATGTTCAAGTAAAGTTACTCATAATTATATTTTAAAATGAGACTACATTAAACGTGTATTAATCTCATATTCTTTTATTACAGCATGTTTGAATCTTCAAGTAAAGTCACTCATAATTATATTTTAAAATGAAGATACATCAAACGTTTGTGTATCTCATATTCTTTTATTACAGCATTTTTGAATGTTCAAGTAGAGTTACTCATAATTATATTTTAAAATGAGGCTACATTAAACGTGTGTGAATCTAATATTCTTTTATTACAGCATGGTTGAAGGTTCAAGTAAAGTTACTCATAATTATATTTTAAAATGAGGCTACATCAAACGTGTGTGAATCTCATATTCTTTTATTACAGCATGTTTGAATGTTCAAGTAAAGTTACTCATAATTATATTTTAAAATGAGGCTACATTAAACGTGTATGAATCTCATATTCTTTTATTACAACATGTTTGAATGTTCAAGTAAAGTCACTCATAATTATATTTTAAAATGAGGCTACATCAAACGTGCGTGAATCTCATATTCTTTTATTACAGCATGTTTGAATGTTCAAGTAAAGTTACTCATAATTATATTTTAAAATGAAGATACATCAAACGTTTGTGAATCTCATATTCTTTTATTACAGCATGTTTGAATGTTCAAGTAAAGTCACTCATAATTATATTTTAAAATGAGGCTACATCAAACGTGCGTGAATCTCATATTCTTTTATTACAGCATGTTGTAATGTTCAAGTAGAGTTACTCATAATTATATTTTAAAATGATGCTACATCGAACGTGTGTGAATCTCATATTCTTTTATTACAGCATGTTTGAATGTTCAAGTAAAGTTACTCATAATTATATTTTAAAATGAGGCTACATCAAACGTGTGTGAATCTTATATCTTTTATTACAGCATGTTTGAATGTTCAAGTAAAGTCACTCATAATTATATTTTAAAATGAGGCTACATCAAACGTGCGTGAATCTCATATTCTTTTATTACAGCATGTTTGAATGTTCAAGTAAAGTTACTCATAATTATATTTTAAAATGAAGATACATCAAACGTGTGTGAATCTCATATTCTTTTATTACAGCATGTTTGAATGTTCAAGTAAAGTTACTCATAATTATATTTTAAAATGAGGCTACATTAAACGTGTGTGAATCTCATATTCTTTTATTACAGCATGTTTGAATGTTCAAGTAAAGTTACTCATAATTATATTTTAAAATGAGGCTACATTAAACGTGTATGAATCTCATATTCTTTTATTACAGCATGTTTGAATGTTCAAGTAAAGTTACTCATTATTATATTTTAAAATGAAGATACATCAAACGTTTGTGAATCTCATATTCTTTTATTACAGCATGTTTGAATGTTCAAGTAAAGTTACTCATAATTATATTTCAAAATGAGGCTACATTAAACGTTTGTGAATCTCATATTCTTTTATTACAGCATGTTTGAATGTTCAAGTAAAGTCACTCATAATTATATTTTAAAATGAGGCTACATCAAACGTGTGTGAATCTCATATTCTTTTATTACAGCATGTTTGAATGTTTAAGTAAAGTCACTCATAATTATATTTATAAATGAGGCTACATAAACGTGCGTGAATCTCATATTCTTTTATTACAGCATGTTTGAATATTCAAGTAAAGTTACTCATAATTATATTTTAAAATGAGGCTACATCAAACGTGTGTGAATCTCATATTCTTTTATTACAGCATGTTTGAATGTTCAAGTAAACTCACTAATAATTATATTTTAAAATGAGGCTACATTAAACGTGTATTAATCTCATATTCTTTTATTACAGCATGTTTGAATGTGCAAGTAAAGTCACTCATAATTATATTTTAAAATGAAGATACATCAAACTATTGTGAATCTCATATTCTTTTATTACAGCATGTTTGAATGTTCAAGTAAAGTCACTCATAATTATATTTTAAAATGAGGCTACATCAAACGTTTGTGAATCTCATATTCTTTTATTACAGCATGTTTGAATGTTCAAGTAAAGTCACTCATAATTATATTTTAAAATGAGGCTACATCAAACGTGTGTGAATCTAATATTCTTTTATTACAGCATGTTTGAATGTTCAAGTAAAGTCACTCATAATTATATTTTTAAATGAGGCTACATCAAACGTGCGTGAATCTCATATTCTTTTATTACAGCATGTTTGAATGTTCAAGTAAAGTCACTCATAATTATATTTTAAAATGAGGCTACATCAAACGTGCGTGAATCTAATATTCTTTTATTACAGCATGTTTGAATGTTACAGTAAAGTTACTTATAATTATATTTTAAAATGAAGATACATCCAACGTTTGTGAATCTCATATTCTTTTATTACAGCATGTTTGAATGTTCAAGTAAAGTCACTCATAATTATTTTAAAATGAGGCTACATTAAACGTGTGTGAATCTAATATTCTTTTATTACGCCATGTTTGAATGTTCAAGTAAAGTTACTCATAATTATATTTTAAAATGAGGCTACATCAAACGTGCGTGAATCTAATATTCTTTTATTACAGCATGTTTGAATGTTCAAGTAAAGTTACTCATAATTATATTTTAAAATGAGGCTACATCAAACGTGCGTGAATCTGATCGCTGATCAGGAAGACCAACACGCATCACTATTAGATCTGTTTTTGACCACAGTTCCTGATGATTGTGTAACGAAAGCCGACAGCCCACTTCGGAACGCTGATCATGCGGTAATAATGGTTGAAATCGCCCTAAACTCCAGACCCAAAACTGAAGAGCCAGTGCTCAAAACAACGAGATATTATAAAAAGGCTGACTGGGAAGCTATCAGAGATCTTATCAGAGACGCCCCATGGGGAAATATTTTTTCTGTTCCTGCTGAACAGTGTGCAACTGAGACCACTGAATGGTTCAAAACTGCAATCGAAGCGCATGTTCCCATGCGGAAATTCTATAGCAAGCCCCACTCTCCCCAATGGTTTACTTCGACTTGCGCAACTGCCATTGCTCAAAGGCAGCATGCATTCCGCAGGTTTAACCGACATAAGTCCAGTTCAAACAGACAAAAGTACAAAGAAGCTAGAAGTAACGTTAAGAAAGAAATAGCGACAGCTAAGAGGGAATTTACGGAAACCACTAAAAAACGCATCGAAGCACAAAAATTAGGAATTCGTGACTTCTGGAAAATCTACAACAGTGTAGTAATAATGGGCAATCAACAATTCCCCCACTAACCAACAATCACGAGGTTCTTTGCTCAGCAACCGAGAAGGCTAACATGCTTGCCAGTCGGTTTGCCTCCAACTCTACACTGGACCCTCTAAACCACCCCCTACCTGACTTTCCTATGCGGACAGACGCCACGCTAGACGATCTGGAAATCACCCCTGCTCAGGTGCATGCTATCATAAAAAACCTTGACACTTCCAACGCATGTGGACCCGACCTCATCCCAGCTGTGCTATTAAAAAAGTGCTCAGCCGAAGTAGCTCCAGTTCTCTCCAAACTCTACAACAAATACCTTAATGAATCTTGCTTTCCGAGCTGTTGGAAAACTGATTTTGTGGTACCAGTATTCAAGAATTCTGGCGAAAGAACTGACCCATTAAATTATCGCCCTATTAGCCTCCTCCCACTTTTCGCCAAAATATTTGAGACCTTAATTAACCATGCTCTAGTCCAGCACCTTACAGATGCTAAACTTCTGACCGACCATCAATATGGATTTAGACAAGCCCGTTCCACGGCAGACATCCTCACTGTAATCTCTGAACGCATATACCATTCACTGGACAAAGCGGGAGAGGGCAGAGCGGTAGCTCTAGATATATCTAAGGCTTTTGACAGGGTATGGCATGAGGGTCTCCTCAGGAAGATTAGATCTTACGGTATCACTGGTAGAATACTTAACATAATTAAATCCTTCTTAGATAAGAGAAAAATCCAGGTTGTCCTCGACGGTCGTACGTCTAAACAATATAATATAAATGCGGGAGTGCCCCAGGGATCTATCCTTGGTCCTCTGCTGTTCCTGATATTCATAAATGACCTCCCCGACAAAATTGCCTCTGAGATGGGTATATATGCAGATGACACCACACTCTATAGCAGGCACGACATGAAAACAAATGAACATATATCTAAAGTAATGGCAGAAACACTAGAGGATGACCTCAAATCAGTAGTGGAATGGGGACAAAAATGGATGGTAACGTTCAATGCCACCAAGACAAAACTGGTTTCATTCAATAATTACAAGAAACCTTCTCTACCACCTATAGCAATGGCCAACAAATCTTTAGCTGAGGGTACGTCTTTCAAGCTCCTTGGCCTAACGTTCACAGGAAACATGAGCTGGAACAATTACATCGAGGGCATTGCCAGGGCCGCTGCGAGGAAGGTGGGCTCTCTCTACCGTGCTAGAAAACTTCTAACACCCGAAAGTATCCTGTACCTCTATAAGGCCACTATTCGCCCATGTATGGAGTATTGCTGTCATATTTGGGCCGGTGCATCGGCTACTAGTTTCTCGCTCCTTGACAGGGTTCAAAAGAGAGTCGCAAATCTGATAGGCCCTAAACTGGCATCAAAACTTCAGCCTCTGTCCCATCGTCGAAACGTTGCATCCCTCTGCTTGTTCTACAAGTATTATAATGGTGAATGCTCTGAAGAACTGTGATCACTTGTGCCCCCACGACGTGAACATCCTCGACAGACCCGACAAGCTACAAAATCCCACCCCCACACTGTAGAGATCCCTAGATGTAAAAGATCTTTCTACTCCAGTAGTTTCTTCCCCAGAACTGCTAGACTTTGGAATTCCATTCCAGGTCACTGCTTCCCCAACTGTACTGACATGCATAAGTTCAAGTGCAACGTGAACCAACATCTCGCTGCCCTAATCCCTACATAGTACCCCAGTAGATGTTCCCCTGATAGTAGCCCCCTACATTAAAGTGGCAATGTGCCTTGTTTGGGGTGAAAATGTAATAAAAAAAAAATCTAATATTCTTTTATTACAGCATGTTTGAATGTTCAAGTAAAGTTACTCATAATTATATTTTAAAATGAGGCTACATCAAACGTGCGTGAATCTAATATTCTTTTATTACAGCATGTTTGAATGTTCAAGTAAAGTTACACATAATTATATTTTAAAATGAGGCTACATCAAACGTGCGTGAATCTCATATTCTTTTATTACAGCATGTTTGAATGTTCAAGTAAAGTTACTCATAATTATATTTTAAAATGAGGCTACATAAAACGTGCGTATATCTAATATTCTTTTATTACAGCATGTTTGAATGTTCAAGTAAAGTCACTCATAATTATATTTTAAAATGAGGCTACATCAAACGTGCGTGAATCGCATATTCTTTTATTACAGCATGTTTGAATGTTCAAGTAAAGTCACTAATAATTATATTTTAAAATGAGGCTACATCAAACGTTTGTGAATCTCATATTCTTTTATTACAGCATGTTTGAATGTTCAAGTAAAGTCACTAATAATTATATTTTAAAATGAGGCTACATCAAACGTGCGTGAATCTCATATTCTTTTATTACAGCATGTTTGAATGTTCAAGTAAAGTTACTCATAATTATATTTTAAAATGAGGCTACATCAAACGTGTGTGAATCTCATATCTTTTATTACAGCATGTTTGAATGTTCAAGTAAAGTTACTCATAATTATATTTTAAAATGAGGCTACATCAAACGTGTGTGAATCTCATATTCTTTTATTACAGCATGTTTGAATGTTCAAGTAAAGTCACTCATAATTATATTTTAAAATGAGGCTACATCAAACGTGCGGGAATCTCATATTCTTTTATTACAGCATGTTTGAATGTTCAAGTAAAGTTACTCATAATTATATTTTAAAATGAAGATACATCAAACGTTTGTGAATCTCATATTCTTTTATTACAGCATGTTTGAATGTTCAAGTAAAGTCACTCATAATTATATTTTAAAATGAGGCTACATCGTGTGTGAATCTCATATTCTTTTATTACAGCATGTTTGAATGTTCAAGTAAAGTTACTCATAATTATATTTTAAAATGAGGCTACATCAACGTGTGTGAATCTCATATTCTTTTATTACAGCATCTTTGAATGTTCAAGTAAAGTCACTCATAATTATATTTTAAAATGAGGCTACATCAAACGTGTGTGAATCTCATATTCTTTTATTACAGCATGTTTGAATGTTCAAGTAAAGTCACTCATAATTATATTTTAAAATGAAGCTACATCAAACCGTGTGTGAATCTCATATTCTTTTATTACAGCAATGTGTGAATGTTCAAGTAAAGTCACTCATAATTATATTTTAAAATGAGGCTACATCAAACGTGCGTGAATCTCATATTCTTTTATTACAGAATGTTTGAAAGTTCAAGTAAAGTCACTCATAATTATATTTTAAAATGAGGCTACATCAAACCGTGTGTGAATCTCATATTCTTTTATTACGCCATGTTTGAATGTTCAAGTAAAGTCACTCATAATTATATTTTAAAATGAAGCTACATAAAACGTGTGTGAATCTTATATTCTTTTATTACGCCATGTTTGAATGTTCAAGTAAAGTCACTAAAAGTCATTTTAATCTCATAATTATGTTTTAAAATGAGGCTTCATCAAATATTGTTGTCAAACATTGGAAGATTTTCCTTTTTAAAGCTAAATTCTGTCAATTCGACCTTTTCGAACAAGTTTGGTTTTTAAAAATTATTTATGAGTATAACTTACGGACTACCTAAGAAAGGAACAAATAGAATATGATACAGATACTTATAGTTATATTTGAAAACGAGGCTACAACAGATAGAGGTCACTCTCATATTCTTGCCGAGGATTGATAGATTGGCGTTTTCAAAACTTAATTTCTCGAGTTTTACCTTTTTTAAGCAGTTTCTTTTTCAAAAATGATATTTGCCGGGGTGTTTCTTTTTTTCCAAGGCGTGGCGTCCGGACTAACTAAGGTAGGAAAAAGTGGAACATGATTTAGATATATTAAGCTACTAGTAAGTAAACGTACGATTGTTCTGATATTGATGCTAGGATGAGCCTAAAACTATTTTTGTGCGCTACTACCATTAAATAAACAAAGCAGCTCCTAGCTTAAAATATTTCAAATGGGGGATTTTAAAAATAATCTAAACAAAAATAATAAAACAGCATTATTTTGAACAAATAAATATTCCATACATTAATTTGCATAACTGTAAACGAAGATTGACATGATAATTCAAAAACACGACGGATGTACACATAAAAAAAGGCGAGATGAACATTAGATTTTAATTATCGATATATCTATCCTCTACTATTATTGAATTATATTATTACGTTATATATTATTTTATAGATTATATAAAAGTCACTTTGTGTGTGTGAGTTCCTTCCTCAGAGGTTCCGAAACGACTGAGCCTATCTTTTGCAAATTTCACACAAAGCTAAAATGGATGGTCACATTCAATGCTGCCAAGACTAAGCTTGTCTCCTTCAATAATTACAGGAAACCTTCTCTACCATTAATAGCAATGGCCAAGAACACATTACCCGAAAGTGTTTCTTTAAACTCTTCGGCCTAACGTTTGCAGGGAACATGAACTGGAATAGATACATTGAGAACATTGCCAAGACTGCTGCGAGGAAGGTGGGCGATATTTATTTGCTCCCCCACCGAGCAAATTAGGCACAAGGCCGATTTTTAATGTGAGGAGCGAAGGGGAAGGAAAAAAGGGGACCAGCTCCCGAGAGGTGGGAAATGGGAGCTGGATAGTGATTTGCCAGCTGGCCAAAGTAGGGTTGCCCGTACATGGACCAGAAGATTGCCACAAGGGCAACGGTTTTTGCTTGCAGCATCTGCCTGAACAGATGGTATTTATTTGCTCCCCCACTGAGCAAATTAGGCACAAGGCCAATTTTTAATGTGAGGAGTGAAGGGAGGGGGAAGGGAAAAAGGGGACCAGCTCCCGAGAGGTGGGAAATGGGAGCTGGTTTAAGGTCAGGTATGTGGGGTTGCCCCCACATCTGGTCTTTGCTAGTCATAGCTAGTCATAGCTAGTCATAGCTTGCAGTATCTGCCTGAACAGATACTACACTTTGATCTTGACCCCAAGGCCACAAAGGTGCCCTCGCGAGGGGCGGTGATATTTATTTGCTTCCCCACTGAGCAAATTAGGCACAAGGCCGTTTTTTAATGTGGAGAGGGAGGGAGAGGGAAAGGGGGATCCAGCTCCCGAGAGGTGGGAAATGGGAGCTGGATAGTAACTGTGGTCTGTAGGGTGATCCCTACATTGACCAAGTTCAGATATGTGGGGTTACCCCCCACATATTGTCTTTGCTAGTCATGGCTAGTCTTTGCTTGCAGCATCTGCCGGAACAGATGGTATTTATTTGCTTCCCCACTGAGCAAATTAGGCACAAGGCCGATTTTTAATGTGAGGAGTGAAGGGAGGGGGAAGGGAAAAAGGGGACCAGCTTCCGAGAGGTGGGAAATGGGAGCTGGTTAATGGTCAGGCATGTGGGGTTGCCCCCACATCTGGTCTTTGCTAGTCATAGCTAGTCATAGCTTGCAGCATCTGCCGGAACAGATACTACACTTTGATCTTGACCCGAAGGTCACAAAGGTGCCCCTGCGAGGGGGGCAGGCGGGCTCTTTCTACCGTGCTAGAAAACTACTTACGCCTGAAAGTATCCTGTACCTCTATAAGACCACCATTCGTTCATGTATGGAGTACTGTTGTCATATTTGGGCTGGTGCATTTGCTGCTTGTCTCTCGCTCCTGGACAGGGTTCAAAAGAGAGTCGCCAACCTGATAGGTCCTGAACTGTCATCTATGCTTCAGCCTCTGTCCCATCGACGAAATGTTGCATCCCTCTGCCTGTTCTACAATGAATACCCCCGCCAAAAACGGCAAGCAGGTAAATCCCACCCCTTCACAGTAGAGATCCCTAGGTGTAAGAAAGCCTTCTACTCCAATAATTTCTTCCCCAGAACTGCTAGACTTTGTAACTCCCTTCCGGGATTCTGCTTTCCCATCTGTACTGACATGCAGAAGTTCAAGTGTAATGTGAACAGACATCTTGCTACTAATCTCTCTTCATAATACCCCTGCAACTTATTTTTAAAAAACTAATTTGTCTTGCAAAGTTCTTAGATTTTTTTTGTACAGAAATTCACCCGATAAGTGTCGAAAATCGAGCCTATCTTTTACAAATCTAATGCAAAGGTCATTTATATTTCTGAGCCTATCTTTTACAAATTTTATACAAAGGTCATTTATATTTCTGGCAGTGTTCTTAGATATGTTTTGTCCAGAAATCCATCCAATAAGTATCGAAAATCGAAAAAATCTGATCTTAAAAATAGTCTTTCTCTCTTATAGATAAAAAGAAGAATTTTTCTAGGGGGAATATTTTACGTTACATAGGCAAGGGAAATAATACAATTTCAGCAAAGCATTTTTGAAAATCGAAAAACTCCGGTCTTAAAAATAGTCTTTCTCTCGAAAAGATAAAAAATAATTTTCACAGGGGAATATTTTACATTACACCGACCAAGAAAAATAATAAAATCTGAGAAAATCATTTGTTCTTAAAAAAGGAAAAAATGATTTATTGCCATTTGGAGAGACAGCTCCGTGGTAGAGCATTCGATTACGGATCAAAATATCCCCTGTTCAAACCCGGGTGTACCTCACCATTTTATTTTAATTTTTTTTTTATTAATGAGTTCAATTTAAGATAAAAGAAGAGGTACCATTTAAAATCGCCGAAAATCATTTCTTCGGTTGCATATTTTGAAACTAAATATTAATCAAAAGTGACTTTTCCTGTACGTTCATCGTCAAGCTAAATATAAGCTGACGTAATTTCGTAAACAAATACAGATGGAATTTGATAAACGATATTATCATTATTTTTATTTATTTATTATTTATTTATTTATTTTCGAATTAGTTTATCAGGCAAATTATTCCATGTCCATATATAATAATCAATAGAGAATTGATTCTATGATAATACATACGCAAGCTGCATAAATTAAAATATCATGTTTAAGCGTATAATACGAATGGGCAACGCTGGCGGCCAGCTAGTACCTTAATTAAATATACAATATAAAATTACTACAATCGAACATAATAGTATATATATATATATATATATATATATATATATATATATATATATATATATATATATATAAACTAGATTTGATAGTTTTTGAATACAAAATAATTTAGTTTTTTTCAATTGTCCTTCAAAACAACTTGATACTACTCCTAGTGTACCAACTACGACCGGGATTATTTGTGTTTTAACCCCGTGTATACGCCTTATCTCCACTTCTCATTCTCCTTCTCTCTCACATTCCTGTCCCAGGATACTGAGAAGTCTACAATCTGCCAGTTTTTTGAGACCTTGTCAATGACGACCAAATCCAAACGATTTTGTTCCAATTGCTTGGTCGTTTATGACACTTTTATTCCACCATACCTCTAACTTGCCATCCTCACTTGTTCTCACTTCATCAGGCACCTCCTCAAACCATTTTCCAGCACACTTCACCCCAACCCTCTTACACACCTATCAATATATCCGGAGTCCCATGCGATCGTGTCTTTTGCGGTACTCTCTCTGGGCCAGTCCACTACACCCTGCTGCAAGGTGCGCAATTGACTCTGAGATCTTACCACAAATCCGGCATTCTGCAACAACTGCTGGACGTCTGGGGAGACTTGTTGTCACTCAGCTTCCAGGAAACACCACAGGTTTTCAATCAGACCTATGATGACCTTTGTGAAAGCTCCATGTGACCCAATAATAATAATAATAATAATAATAATAATAATAATAATAATAATAAACGTAAAACCATTTTTACTTCTTTTCACGTTCTTCCCTGGCCGCGATTACCATATTATATAGCTACCTCTTTTCTATGTTTGAACATAAAGATTTTATTTTTAAAATTACTTCCGAACCGAAAGTCAAATACAATCAATTACTTGCAAAATCCATCCGTCATTATTCGCCATTTCGGCTCAACGTGATTGAAATGGTGAGGGTAAGCGAACCATTTATTTTGGCGACAAAGGTTTCTGAAAATTACATTCTAATTGATTCCTATTTCATAGTCCGCACACACAATGCATCGATATCCGTAATTTCTCAGTAAGAAAAGATAATTCCATTTCTCTTGAATTGTGTCATTCCGCCGATTGACACACCCAACAGATTTTCATGACGATTCACAATGAAATAAACCGATTTTCTTTGCTCCACCAATTAATCCGAGTCTTTCATAAGATGTCAGCCAGATGCCTTTTCGGAAAACGAAATAAAGAACCTACTATGAGAATAATGGCTTATGTTGAAATAATGTTAACCAGATAATATGTTGAAATAATGTAATCCAGATAATATGTTGAAATAATGTTAACCAGATAATGGTTAGATAATGGTTAGAAACGGTTTCACATTGACAAAAGCTTTATAAAGTTAGGTATGTTACTATATATATATATATATATATATATATTATTCCTTAATTGGAATTCATTTTTTTGAGATGATCATTATATGTTACTTTTTATTTTTATTTCGGACTATTATTCTCATCTTTATTAGTTGTTGTTTTTGGATCTTTTTATTGGTTCACAACGTTTCGGCCAACTTCCTCTGGCCTTCGTCAGGTGGTAACCGCGACGGATAGGAACTTCGAATCTCCTAACTGCATTCTCAGCCATCACTGCCATCCGTAGTTGTTGTCGTCTCACCACATTTTTGACCAATTACCTCTGGCACGCTTTGGGTGGGATTGAAACCGCTATCTTCAGACAATGTTCATCTGGAACCGTAGAGATTCAACGTCTCTATCAACTGCGCCACGGGCCCCGAAGGCCAGAGGAAGTTGGCCGAAACGTTGTGAACCAATAAAAAGATCCAAAAACAACAACTAATAAAGATGAGACTAATAGTCCGAAATAAAAATAAAAATTAGGTATACTACTATGTTTATAGAATTTTGTGGACTGGATTCACTCATAAACTACTTAACTGGTCATCATAATTTTTGTAATACAGTGACCAGGTGTAAGAGGTCTAAATGTGGACTATATTTAGTTTAGTAAAAGCAAGGGGTTGCATTGGATAAACTGCTGTCAGTATGGACTTCAAGGCTAACTGACAAACTGAAAAAGCAGTTCTTTAGAGCAGTGGAGTGTGTCCTTGTTTACAGTGTTGCAAGCTGGACACTCACCAAAAGATTGGAAAGAAAGCTAGTCGACACGTACACCCATATATATATATATATATATATATATATATATATATATATATATATATATATATATATATATATACGTTTTATTTTTTATTACCGTTACATTATTGTTTCAGCATCCCGGCCGCCGTTTTTTTTTTTTTGCCGTCTGTAGCTTCTTCAGACTTTTACAGAAACTGTGGGTTTCTACAAAAGTATTAGGAAGCTACAGACGGCCAAAAAAAAAACGGCCGGGTAGCTGAAACAATAATGTAACTTAACAGAAAGATACGGTAATAAAAAATAAAACGCATATTTGCTCTACAACAGTATTGAGCACTTTCTTCAGTTTTTATTAATTACCATTTCCACTATATAGATATATATATATATATATATATAGTCATCCACATACAGTACTGTTTCGCTGTTTCACAGCTCATCAGTGCGGCTAGACATGCAACTACCTCAAGCCAGGATTGAAACCCGACCGTTTGTACGGCTGTCAAGGCTCCTAGCCATTACGCTATTGGCGGCTGCTTGAACGAGTAGTGAGTTTAACGATGTTTTTATATCGTCTGAAATACCTCCGCTCGATTTGTTTACACAAAGAGCGTTTCCTTTTTTTTCTTTTCCATCTCCGTCGGCACCGTTTCTGTCTCTCTATATTTTTTCTTCTATTATATAACATTTCAGAGCAATTTTATACATCGAAAATATCCGAATAAAAACTAAAAAAAAAAAGCGCTTCTACATGTATTTTCACATCGCAAACAACAATGAACAATTAATTGTCTTACACGTAAGAGAAGGGTAAAAAGGGAGAGAAAAAATGTATCCCTCTCTTTCTTTTTTTCACTCAGGTTTTTTTTTTTTTAGATCATGCGCTCCATAACCGCATACAAAAATAGTCAATACACATTTTTTTTTTATTTCTGTCCGTTATTATTATTAAAAGAAAAAAACATCGGTTGGTGACACTCGATGACCCGTGCGTGCTCTTCTCGAACCAACAATGATAAAAAAAGGAAAAAGAAATATGCATATCCTTACATTTATGTTTTTATTTACATTTTTATTTAATTATATTTTCTCTCCTTTCATCGTATGTAACTCGATTTACGTCTCGTATACTCTGTCGAAATGATAGCCGCAGTCATCTTTCCAAGTGACACCCATGGAACGAACCCCAAGAAGAATATCTCACCCTACCAGCAGAATATCGATTTAACCCAACCCAAACAATTCTCTCTCGGTGGTTCCTCTTCACTACTTCCAAATTCCGATCCTACTCTAGGTTTTTCCGAGAAAATCCTGCTTCTCTCCCCGACCTCCGCAAGTGATGCAAAGAGAGGATAGCTTGCGTCTAAGCTATTAGCCATTTTTTACGTCATACTATCCTCCATCAACGGTACACTTGACTTCTCGACCGGCCTCGCACGCCGAGGTCCACACCTTCGTCTTGGTATAGTAGCTTCTTCTGTGACTGACTCACTATCCGACTCGTCTCAATGCCCTTCCTCTCAACGGTTTCTCCGCTTTGGGAATTTCCCATTCCTCAATTGACGCTGCACAGAGATACTCTGCGTGTGCCTTCGTCACGGAGCCCGTCAACTGGTCCTTAATCTTGTAAGAGACGGGACCCGTTTTTTTCTATCTCTACATAATAGGGTTTCCAAAGCATATCTAGCTTACTCCGTCTCTAGTGATTCCTATAATAAACCAAATCCCCGACTTTAAAATCCACAGATTTCGTCTTTCTATCAGAGATTTCTATTAACTTTCTCCTAGCTTTCCTAACGTTATCCCTAATTAAAGTAAAAGACCGACGCATCTCTTGTAGCGCGATCTCGTGCTGTTCATCGCCATAGTATTTTCTATGAGCCATTAATATATTGTCCAGGGGCAGAATTACATCCCTGTTGTAGAGTAAATAGAATGGCGAGAATTTCGTAGTCCCGCTCACGTGGAACCTAACAGCCACTAACATTTGCTTTATGTACGCATCCCACGACTGTTCATCGTCCCCGATTTTCTTTGATAAAACGCCATGCATCGTCCTATGCAGCCTCTCAATTTTGCCGTTACTTTGGGGGTGATAACAAGACGTGGTCACATGATGTATGTTAAGGACCCCAATGCCTTTTTCATCACTTTGTTAATGTTTTCGGAACCATTGTCCGTAAACCGCTGGAGTGGTGCCTCAAATTTAGGGAAATCTCATCCAACAACAGATTCACCACGGTCTCCGCCTTCTTATCAGGGACCGCAAAAGCCTCCGGCCATCCACTACACATGTCATTAAATGTAACTATGTATTCATTACCCGAATATGTCTTTGGGTAGGTCCCGGAAATATCCGACACTTATTTCGCGAAAGGAAAAGGAAGTAGATCGCCCTCCTGCATTTGAGGCTGTTGCTTCTTTAAATTCCTGGTTTGGCAAGGAATACATTTACCCACGTGGTTATTCACTTCTTTAAATAAACATGACCAGAAATATTTGTTTTTATTGGTGTGGAACGTCTTCTCCATGCCCATGTGACCATTATCGCCATGGTACTGAAGTAGCACTGTCTTTTTAAGATGCGATGGCGCGTACAACCTTATCAACGGTTCATCGTCGGGTTGCAATAGGTAAAACACTATCTCATCCATTAGGATGAACTTTTTCTGTTCCACCTTGGATGAGTTCCCGTTCTTCATCCTCATCTTTAAATCTCTAATTTCCTTATCTACTTCTTGTTACCTGACTACATCTAAACCTGACTACATCTAAACCTGACTACATCTAAACCTGACTACATCTAAACCTGACTACATCTAAACCTGACTACATCTAAACCTGACTACATCTAAACCTGACTACATCTAAACCTGACTACATTTAAACCTGACTACATCTAAACCTGACTACATCTAAACCTGACTACATCTAAACCTGACTACATCTAAACCTGACTACATCTATACCTGACTACATTTAAACCTGACTACATCTAAACCTGACTACATCTAAACCTGACTACATCTAAACCTGACTACATCTAAACCTGACTACATCTAAACCCGATAACATAGGACGTTCGTGCGATTCCACTGAGTCCTCTGCCTTTTTATATGACGCAAACTTTTTAGGCTCAAAGCGATTCGAGTTTATTGCGCCTATCGTATAATTCCTACTATCTATTTCTACCGGGGGATCATCGTTGCCTCGGCTTGAATTTACCGCACGTGACAAGAGATTGGCACACACATTATCCTTTCCTTCCCCTTCAGGTACCGTATGGTGCAGTTATAGCCGGCCATACTCAAAGCCCACGTTTGTATTTTTCTATTTTGTATAGGCGAGTTTAATAGGTATTCCATGGTTTCATGATCGGTAAAGATGTTGAACTCAGCACTATGCAAATAGTGATTTGGTTTATTAAGAGCATAGTGTATTGCGTATGCTTCTTTTTCTACAGTCAACCATCTCGTCTGCGTATCGCTAAGTTTATAGGATAAGAAGTAAATTGGTTCTTCAACCTCTTTACCCTCGCTCTGATCGTAGATCATTTGCGACAGACATGCCCCAATCGCGTAATCCGAGACATCCGTGTACCGCCGGTAGCTTTTCTCGGGATCGGGATAGGCCAGTATAGCCATATCTGTGAGCTTTGTTTTCAAACTATCAAAGGCAGACTGACACATGTCGTCCCACTGGAACCTCGCATGTTTCCTCGTTAGACGATCCAGTGGTTCGGCGATTTCGGAAAAATTCCTTATAAATCGCCGATAATACGACGTCACACCAATGAAGGCCCTCACTTGTCTCACAGTGGTTGGGGTCGAAATCGATTTGATCGATTTCACCTTGTCCAGGTCTGGCTGTATATCTCGTTCCCCTACTATGAACCACAGATACTATACTTCCGTCCTGAAAAACTCGCACTTTATGGCTTTCAACCTGAGGTTGCGCTTACGTAAACTGGCTAATACCTGATCTATGTGATCTAAATGGCTTTCCATCGTATCCGAGAATATTAGGATACCATCCAGATACGGTAATGCATAGTCTTTCTGTCCCTGTATAACTATGGACATCAATTCTTGGAAGACCCCGGGGGCGTTAGCAAGTCCGAAACGGCATCACGTTAAAGTGAAATAAACCCCAGTGGCAGGCGAACGCAGTTTTCTCTCTATCATTCCTATTCAGTTTAACCTGCCAGTAGCCCGACTTTAGATTCAATTTCGGGAAGTATTTCGCCGATCCGAGCACGGCTAGTATATCGTCGATGATCGGTAAAGCTCTGGCATACTTCTTCGTGACTTTATTTGAAGTCCTAAAATCTACGCAAAATCTTTTCGTACCATCTTTCTTTTCGACTAACACTATCCAGCCCGCATCATCTCGTCTAATGCCGTATCTACTACTTTCCTTTGCTTTAGCGGTGTTCGGTACGGACAGTTACGTATGGGCTCCTGTGTACCGGTCTCGATACGCATCTCCACGGTATTGGTTCTGCCCAAGTCTTTATCGTCCGTAACGAATACATCTTTATTCCGCTTCAGCAGCCTATCGACTTCCGACTTAAACTCTTCAGGTACTTTTATTCCCTTCAGATTATTTTCTGAATCTGTGCATCCATTTTCCTTCGGCATGGTAATTTCTGTAATGCTACCAGCCGCACTAAACGTGGCTATTTTGCAGCCTCTTTGTAGGGTGACAGTCTGGTTCGTGTTGTTCATTATCAATAACAGGAACCTACCAGACCTTTCCACTTTCACTACCGCATTAGCTACTGATATACCGCTAAGATTGCTAACAAAACCACTACTTATTTGTTCTACCTCTTATTCTGAACCTTTCCCGTGTTTAAAACTTGCATGGGCCATGCACGTATGCAGATGCTGAGGTTTTAATGTAACCTTACGTATTAACCTAACTATCGATGAAATATGGGCATCATCCTCCAGAGCATATAGCCTATTCTTATCGCTCCCAAATCGAAGTACGTTCTAACCCTATTTTTCTGAAGCCAGTCGCGTCCTTGTATTACGCTTCTGTTCAGATTTTCTGCGAAAAGGAATTCCTGGCGATTAGACTGACTCCCTATCCCTGCTCTTAATCGAGCGATCCCTTCTACAATTAACGGGGTCCCATTTGCTGTTCTAAGACTAACCCTTTTATTGCGTAGTTCGGGTCCCTGCGTAAATGCCTTAAAAACGCTGCTGTGTATCACTGATACTTCTGCTCTTGTATCTACTAGGGCTCTATAATTTGTTCCTTCTATTCTAATTAAAACGGAATTTGATGCGCCCATATTACCGACTATGTGCGTCGGTATGTTCTTGTTCAGTTCGTCGGGCGTTGCATGAACGGAGCGCCTCCGTTTCCCTGAATGCGCCTGCTGCAAAATTTTGCTATGTGACCAACTTCGCCACAGCAGTGGCACCTAATGATCTGTCTGCCTTTCTCTTTCTTCCTAGTTTTATATATCGGACCCCTACTTTTTACTTGGTCCCCTCTGTTACGTTGGTCTCCATATCTTAGGGAACTGGCTGGACCCATAGCATCAGCTGGAATCCGCCGTCTCGTGTGACAAACCTCCATGGGTGGGCTCGTCCTCATACTCCTGGCTCGCGTTGAGCCGGATCTTCCATTTT
Organism: Euprymna scolopes; assembly: GCF_053919585.1. Taxonomy (NCBI): domain Eukaryota; kingdom Metazoa; phylum Mollusca; class Cephalopoda; order Sepiida; family Sepiolidae; genus Euprymna; species Euprymna scolopes. The sequence continues at coordinate 11,121,950 of NC_136500.1, forward strand.
ACTTCAGCTTTTTGATAAGCCGCTTGAAGATCCTGTGGTTCGTCTCTCATCACAGCCATTTTTACTTCCCTATCCCTGAGACCCTCTACAAAAAATTCAAGTACCTGCTTTCTAACTAGTTCACTACCTTGGTCTATCCCACTATACGCCCCTTCTGCTAATCCGGCTATCCTTTGCATATAGTCTTGTATCCCTTCTAGCCTACCCTGCTTTACGTTTGCTAATTCGACTATATGCCTGTTAGGGTTTAGGACGATTCCGTAATAGTCCTCTAGGGACCTCTTCAACTCCGCCCATGCTAGATTTTCATTATTCAACATGAGTCGGTTAACGAATCGTCCGACCGGGCCCTTTGTGGTCGAGAGAGCTATCTGTCATTTTTCCTCGTCCGCTGCCCCGTTCACCCTAAAATACCGCTCTATCTCCTCCACCCATCTTCTATACCCACCATCGCATTTGTTTTCCAACGGCACTATTCTTCTCAAAAGTGCCTCCCCTCTTATGGAACTGGTAACCGACCCGACCGCCCTTTTTAATTCCGGGGTCAGTCCCTGAACGAAGCTTGAAATCAACTGCGACTCCATTTTTGTTAAACTTCTATACAAAAGAACAAAATCACAATTTACAATATAAACTCAAAATCACAATTCTTTTTGTTATCGTTACGAAACACGAAAAAAAGAGAAACAAATATAAGCCAAACAAAAGAAGAAAAATTCTGAGCAAATTTATCTGTTTTGTTTTTTGTTTTTGTTTTTTGTTTTTGTTTTTTTTTGTTTTCGAGCAGAACACGAAGGGAACTAAATGCCACCTACCTTATTGCTTTATTGGTGTATTGGTGAACTGCCAAGCACGGAACGCTTGTTTTCAAATTTTTACTTTTTTTTCGTTCAGTTTTGAGTCTCTTGTTCTTTCGTTTTTGTTTTTGTTTGTTTTTTTTTGTCTTTGTTTTTGTTTGTTTGTTTTTTTTTTTTGTTCATCCAGTCCTGAAAATTGTTGTTCTTTAGTTTTTTTTTTTTTTGTTGTTTGATTGTTTATTTTTCGTTCGTCCAGTTGTGAATACTCTTGTTCTTTGGGAGGGGGTCCGTTAGAACCCCTTTTATAGTTGTGATCCGTTCGTCCACGTTCTCTTATTCTTTGATAGAATAGCTGGTCAAAAACGGCACCAATTGATGCGTTCCGCAGCACTCTCTGGTTAAAACAGACGCTAACAACTTGTAGAAAAAATAAATGTCTTTATTTCTTTTTCACAATGCTAAATTTAATGGTTGCGTGTAACAGTGAGAGCTTGGTGCGACGTAGGCCAGAGTGGAGGGTGACAATGTCGGTGGACAGCGAGCGGTTCCCCACACAAGTCAAGCGCGTGTGTCTACCCGTCTCTGTTCTTCTGCTGACTCTGTTTCACAAGTTGACCGCTTTGTTTATATAAATCCGTCGCGACTTTCGCTGCACCTGGATGTCAACGATTTTAACCTGTGACCCCATCAACGAGTACATCCGGCCTCTGTTGCCGTTTACAGTTCAACAGTTAGTCTCTCGCACAATGCACTGTTCGACAAAGGCATAGCGCCACTCGATGTAAAAAAAAAAAACTAAAAAATACTGCTTCAAGGTCAAAAACTTGTTAACGATAAATGTTAGGTGAAATAGATTCTGACTCAAAAACGTCAGAAACATCGCTCATGGAATATAAAGAGTAAATGACAAAATAAGGGAAGCGAGGGTAATGCAGCTGTCGAAAGTAAACTTAAGATCCACTTAAGGGAGTACCCTTAAATTATGGGATCGACTTAGTAAGAAACTCTTGAAGCTCAAACAAGAAATAAATGTCCGATTATTTTTTTTTCCATTCTTCTCCTTTATATCTTCATATTTTTCACCATTTCTTCTTTTTAACTGAAAAAAATGATGCGTTTCTCTAATCTATCTGTTTTGAAAATATAATATATAATTTTAATAAATATAGAAAGTTTATCTGAAAGGGATGAGATAGATTATATCAACAGGTAATATTTTAATGAGGAAGCACATGGAAGGGACATGGGAAGCACATAGGACGCTTATGGATAACACATAATCTTTTCACGATCCAGAAACACAAATGAAAATGTCTTTTTTACATACGATCTGGTCTTCATTCTTTCCATATTCGCTTCTGCGTTTTTTCATCGTCTAATGCTTGTGATTTTCTGTTAACTCAAGACGAATAAAACTCCTGTATGAAAAAAAATCTGTTGGCGGTTTTAAAGATGTTTTAATTAGGAAATGGGGAGATTCATTCCGGGGGGGGAAGAGATCAAATGTAATTCTTTACAAAAGACAAACTAAGATTAATCATTACTTTATTTTCTCTCTCAGCAATGATTGACAAAAGTACAAGTCTCGAGGAAATTTCTCTTTATTTTCTGCATCGTCGGTATGTGTGAGATGTGGTATCTAGCTTCTTCCTTGCCACAAACTGCTTTAAAACTCTCTTCCAATCCTCGAACACGTAATCACTTCTTGTGTAATTATTAGTGGTAAGACGATTCCAATATTATTTCTGATTCCTGTACAATTCTTTATTCCGTACCAAATTCCCGATTCCAATAAAATTACCAGATCCGATTCTTTATAAATCTCAAAATATTATATATATATATATATATATATATATATATATATATATATATATATATATATATATATATATATATATGTATATATTTAAATAAGAGAGTAGTCACCAACAATGTGTATTTTTTAACATTATTTTATTATTCCGTGTCTTGGTTTTTCATTGAGAATTATGTTTGGATCATTGTAATAATGTTTTTAAGTCATTGAAATCGTTTACGTACGTTTCTGACGGTCTGATGCGTCCTCGTCAGAAATTATTTTCAAATGTGTAAAATGGCGATTTTCGTTAGTTTGAAGTTTTTCCAAGGGGTGGAGGCTTGTAAGTGTTTATTATACATTGGTATGCTGAATTTTTATTGCTTTTATATATATATATATATATATATATATATATATATATATATATATATATCGTTGATATTTTCTCTCAATTATCGCAAAAACAAATGTGCAGCTAAAAATATGTTTTAATTGCTCGTTTCTTGTTATTTATCCATTTCCCATCTTACCATTATGACAAGGTTAGTTTAGGAGCTGATTTGATATGGCGCACTGCCAAACATGAATAATGGATCGCTAATTTGTTAGCTTTGCTGGGGCAAAATGACCGTTAATGTTCGAGGTTTGAGATTTACAGAAAGTGAAGAAGACCGAAAGTTATATACGCCTGCTGAGACAAAAACAAGAAGGAAAGTTATTTAAATATATCAGTAATTGGGACATGTCTCAATAGACAGGACGATACAAGGCTAACCCAAAAGAAAAACGATGTATTAAAATGCCTAATGAGAATACGACGTTATATTTCACTTAGAGTGTTTCTCAGGATGACAAAGTCCATTTATTGGCAAAGCAAATTTTACAAGAAAAGCCATCATCTCGAATGAGCGTTGTTTTTTTTTTCTTAATTTCTACGTTATTCTAAAAAAAAAAAAGGTAATTATTTTTTGTTTGCTTATTGTGACCTTATTTATATTTTTAGTATTTCTACTAATAAGTAGCGCACCTGTCCCATTTCCAGGTATTTGATCGAGATGAAATTTTGCATGTACAATGATTTATAACTCTGTTGGTTATATGACAAAGTACAGCTCTGAACTAATGGTAGTTTCTGATTTACAGATGTTTGAACTGAATCAGGTGTGAAATGGGGCCTGTTGAGTGTCGCGCAGTGATCTGGTTTTTGTATTTGAAAAAACGCACATCACAATAAATGATAATATGGAAGAAATATATGGTGGTAGTTCCCCATCACGTGAACTTGGAAAACGCTGGCATCGTGAATTCAAATGTGGCCGGAAATCTTTTGTCATTGATAAGTCATCTGTCAGTTAATTATGGTTACTATTTTGAAATATCGACGCCTGACTGTTCGTTGAATAGCTCAAAATATTAAGTTTAGTAAATGGTCTGTGAACATTTGCATATGCATAAGGTGTCAGCTTGATCAATTTCCAGGTTGCTGACACTTGTCGAACCGAACATAATGTGAATTTAGTTATGTTTTAAGAGTTCAAGTTTTTCAAGACTGGTTGCAAAGGATTAAACCTGATTCAATATATTGGAAGCACTTGAACTCGCAACCTTCAAAGAAGGTAAATGTACAGCCCTCTGCTGGCAAGGTTAGGCGTACAAACCAGAACAAAGTAGTGGTGATAGATTCACTGACAAATTATACCGCAACTGATATGTTTGCGACAATAGTATATATCCGACACATCTATCGAGAACCACATCACTATGTAAAAACATATAAGATATTGACTGATATATACCCAAGAGTCAAAAAAATAAAAAGAATAGTCTCTTGTTATAACCCTAATAATCATATATTGCCGAAATAATCATGAGTCGCATCTTCCGTTTGGTGCGGATTGCGAACCCACGTGACTTATTTTTCGCCATTGCTTCCAATCCAGGGCAAGTTGGTTCATGGGCGCTCAACTGAATAGAAATGTTCAATTAGAAACATTTTCTCTCAACCTTTTCGTTTGCGTTTGTCTGACGTAGTATAAAACTCTAATGTCATTCGATATCCTTAAATGATGAATGAAAAGTTCTTGTAATAAGGTAAAGTTAAGAGATATGCGATAAAAAAATACAAGTTTAAAGTCATTTTTCACGGGCGATGCTTCTTGAATTAAGTATACAATATTCAGTATATAGTGAATAAGTATACAATATTCAGTATATAGTGAATAAGTATACAATATTCAGTATATAGTGAATAAGTATACAATATTCAGTATATAGTGAATAAGTATACAATATTCAGTATATAGTGAATAAGTATACAATATTCAGTATATAGTGAATAAGTATACAATATTCAGTATATAGTGAATAAGTATACAATATTCAGTATATAGTGAATAAGTATACAATATTCAGTATATAGTGAATAAGTATACAATATTCAGTATATAGTGAATAAGTATACAATATTCAGTATATAGTGAATAAGTATACAATATTCAGTATATAGTGAATAAGTATACAATATTCAGTATATAGTGAATAAGTATACAATATTCAGTATATAGTGAATAAGTATACAATATTCAGTATATAGTGAATAAGTATACAATATTCAGTATATAGTGAATAAGTATACAATATTCAGTATATAGTGAATAAGTATACAATATTCAGTATATAGTGAATAAGTATACAATATTCAGTATATAGTGAATAAGTATACAATATTCAGTATATAGTGAATAAGTATACAATATTCAGTATATAGTGATTAAGTATACAATATTCAGTATATAGTGAATAAGTATACAATATTCAGTATATAGTGAATAAGTATACACGGCAATTGAAAAGTAACTTTCTATTATTAACCCTTTACGGCCAGAATATTTTATTTAATAAATAATTCTTTTAATCATGAAAATCACATGTGACGGAAGTTATCGTGCAACTGACGTACGAACGTAAAGGGTGAAGTGCTTGTAATTATTACTGCACTGTAATTCTTACAATAAACGAATATAATGAGAAACTGTACAGCAATAGGTTGTATTTAGAATTCAATATGGGTGCCAGCATTCCATCTCGTAGCTTTTGAAGACGAAGATTTCACAAGGAATTTTTAAAATTCTTTTTACTGATGAGTAAACACTTATTTTATTAAAAGCCCATTTGAAGATTAGGGTTAATGAGATAGATAGATAGATAGATAGATAGATAGATAGATAGATAGATTGATTGATTGATTGATTGATTGATTGATTGATTGATTGACAGATGAATACCAGGGGGAATTTAAAATCTTCACATATCAACTCTAAACGATAGCTGACCCAGAAAACATTTTTTTTTAATGGTCAAAAATATCGTCCATTGAATGTGAAAACCAAAAGAGAAAATAAAAGGGTAGCCTTACAACTTTTGCTTCTCACTGATTCATTTCTTGTAAGAAATATACTTCAGTAATGAATTTCAAATTATACTGCTTAATCACGTTGACACACCGGTCCCCGTTAGATCATCGAAGTTAAGCGACGTTGAGCCTGGCCAATACTCAAAATGGGTGACCATTTCGTAATACCAGGTGCTGTATGTACTCGGAACCTGGAAGGGGATGAGTGCCACCAGGCTATTCTTACCCAAGACACGCTGCATGAAAATAATGCAGAGCCCCCCCCCACGACCTTGGAAGGTTAAGGGACTCGTGACTCGTGAATAAATTTCAAGTATTGAAAGTTACATATCAGTCAGCATGTAGAAACTTTGGAATGTGTATTTGGTTATTATGTATGACTCACCAATGATGATTTTTTGGAGTGGTCAGTAATTCCATAGGAATGTAGAAATCTGATTTTGTAGACGAAAGATTTTAAGATGAATTATGGGTTGATGATAGATGGTATATTTGATTAAGGGGGTAAATCTTCGAATAGTTGAGTCAAATAAAATATATTTAAAAAATACGGTAAAAAATAAAAAAAGAATTCTTAACATTTCCCAATGAAATATGATGGTTAAACATGGCTGAATATGAATATTCATATCATCGCGTACCGCCACTGAAAGTAAACCAACAAAATTCCGAAATCGTAATAAGATCTGCCTTATCAATTTCTGGCACAGAATTACGACGTGTATTGCTCCGTGTGCGCATGTCTGAACTTCCACTTGTCTTTCATCTGCTTTAGTCCACTGTCCATTTGATTTGATAGGCAAACACCATTTGAAGTCCGCGAAGACTTCAAGTGTACGTTTGCTAAATCTCTCTCTTTCCTTTGATTTCTTGCTTGCGGCTAAGGTCAGTGACGAGACACCTCAGACATAAGCAATCTTCTTGATGAGTAGCAGAAACAGGAGGCAGTTTCGATTACGTATTTTCCTGGCGATTTGTCACGTCTACACAAGCAAGTGCGCTTTTTCATTCGGCGTAATCCTGGTTTTACATATTTACCTTCGTATTTACTTTTATCAATATTCCCCTTTTTTCTTGAGTTCTTGTCGCTTAAAGTTTTTCTATTCTTCGTTTGGTTTTATTTCGGTTTTTGACTTTAGGTACAATCCACTCTTTCGTGATATCCACATATAGTACTGTTTCGCTGTATCACAGCTCATCAGTCCGGCTAGACAGGCAACTACCTCAAGCCAGGATCGAAACCCGACCGCCCAAATGATAGTCAAGGCTACTTACTATTACGCTATTTGGTTGCTGCGGGTAGTGAATTAACGATGTTTCGACATTGTATTTTAAATATAGAACTGACCCAAAATGAGGAAAATTAATAAGTGATAATGAAGACTCAGAAAGTAATATTGTACGACATATATAACACGGTGAAGACCTAAGTGTTCATTTTCTACCTCCACAGTGACATGCAGGTAATGAAGAAACAATAAAAAAAATAAAAAAGAACTCAAAAGAAAAATATAGTGCTCCAAGGAATACACGCGTCGTGGCCGCAGTTCATGGGCGCTTGATTGGCCAACCTCCCTCTTGCTTGCTTTCTCCTGAAAGATATTACTTTCAATTGGTATCATTCATTTGTGAGGAAGTCACGAATTCCGTACGCAACAAATAATTGACTCCATACGTAATCTTGGATTTTCGTTTATAAAGATTAATTAATAAATAATTTCCGAATGCAAGAAAAATATTATTTCTACAGTTATGAACAGGACAAAAAGAAAAAAATATATTCAATGTCTTTTTTTTTCAACAAGCAGCCTGCTTCGGTAGTAACTCAACGGAATCTTTGTTTGTAGACAACCGATTGTCTCTTCTCTCTCTTTATCAAACGGTCAGTGAACAGGGCGTAGCGCGGGGGTGTGGTAGGCAGCCCCGAATCTCAACCTTAACTGGGATTTTCTGCTTTCGAATAACGAAAAACCGCTCCACGCATCCTTTTAATGCAAGATAAAAGTCTGGGTTTCTCATCCACCCAATCCATCTTCATTTCGTCCAATTCTGAGATGCCCTGATTTGCTAATTGGCCAAATCACTTATGTATATTAATTAGGTGATTTTCCTACAGGAATTAAAATTTCCATTGTAAGTTTTCCAACACAGGCAAAAACTGTAAACGTTAACGTCAAGGTCATATCCAAAACAAAACATTACTATATTACTATTCAACACTATGTAACTGTTCCTGTCACAAAAGAATATTATTATTATTATTATTATTATTATTATTATTATTATTATTATTATTATTATTAAGGTTAGACTCCTCATTCCTGGAGTTATTTTTTCTTCTTGCATTTTGCGTAACCAACCAAACAGTTTGAATCAGCAAGACCAAACCGATTAAAGCTCTAATGCACTCGATACTGATGTAATTTTCGATCATCACACGTGGTTGGGTCACAGAAAGGATGGTCACTCTCATATTATTATCCGGGGTTACCGGATTTGCCGTTTTAAAGCTAAATTTCGTGAATTTGTATTTGGCCTTTGTCAAAGAAGAAACAGTAGAAACTCATATAAATGTTTGAAATATATATTTTAATTAGATGCTTGAAATATATATTTTAATTAGTAACATTGACATATTTTTGTAAATATTTAAAGAATGCATTATAGATACATTTGCAAGAAACAATCTTTAATTTACTCCTACAGTTCATCACTTTTTCGCAGACAGTGTTCCTTTTGCTTTCGAATATTCAATTTTTATGTAATGTTTCCCTGACTTCTTTCTTTGGTGCAAAACTACTGCACGCCGAATTACTACGAGTTTCTTTCAATTACAACAATGGTCATACATTATTATAACCATATTCGAAAACGACGCTACGCTCTCTTTTTTCTTTTTTTTTTTTTAACGTACCGTTCTTCACATATTTTTTTTTTTTAAGTTAGCATGTGAATCTATCTATATATAATTTAAATGTGTCTATTTTTTTCTTCAGAACCATTCCTTTTTCCCGTTGTGTCTATTTTTTTTTTTCACCGTGGTAACCTCCAGGTTCGATTTTTTTCCACTCACACGCAGATCCGATCAGCTGACCCTCACTTCCGGTAAAACGTGTCTACAATATGATTTAACATATTTCTTTCTTATTTTCCATCTATTTCCTAACATTCTTCCTCCCCCCCCTCTTTTTTATCAAAATGTACGGCGAAGACATACATTTTCTACTACCCACATTTACTAAGAAGGAAATACCTAAGCTCACCCAACTGGCAAAGAAAACTGTCATAGCATTATCCAATAAATAATAACATCTATTAAATAAAATAGCATCCACAAATGATACCATGTGGCGCGAATCCTTGCGCCCACGAAGGTCAACAACTCCCTATGACCCCATGGCTTCCATCTCGCATCTTAGGATCATGCAGAGATCACGCTAATCTCTCGTCACAGCTATAACGTGGTACATGTATTTTGAACATACCTTAACTTCATCATAGCTATAACGCGTTTCCATAAGCACATGACTCCTACGAGATAAAAGATTTTCCTTATAAAATTACGAGAGCGTTTCCTATGTCTCCCGCCGAATTACAAATCAGGAGTAAAATCCCGCAAAAAAACGAAAAAAATTCCACGCCCATCTCGAAAACTTGAATAAATACCGACTGAACCCTTGACTCTTCCAAAGCTTTAGAATTAGTTGACCCCTTACCCAGTAGTGTCCCTTTTTTTTCTATTTCTTACTTCGGTACACTGCTTAAGTCTTCTTATTTTTTCTCTTTTTTTCCAATTTTATTATTATTATTATTATTATTATTATTATTATTATTATTATTATTATTATTTATTAATTAATTAACAACATGTTCTTACTTTTAAATAAATCATTATGTTGATATACCTCACAAGGCAAAGATCACTCCTTTTCCATTCTGCGAAAAAAAATACATGTCAAAGAACAATAAAACCCTGCACAATACTGATTCGAGAAAACATCAATTACATAATAATAATAATAATAATAATAATAATAATAATAATAATAATAATAATAATAATAATTCCTTATTAGCATTCAAAAGTCTCATCTCACCAAGGATAAAATTCCAAATAATAAAACACAGATTCGTGGAACCCCAAAATTGTCAACATCATCAAATTCTGAGATCGGCTGCATCACCTTTACCATTTCACAGAATATCATAAAAAAATCACAGTCGTTTACAAGAAATACATAGACATTTACAATTAAAAACATAGTAATTTAAAAAGAAAACGACTCAATTAAAAATTCCAGACAATCCTTCATCAAAACAAATGTTCAACAACAAAATAACAGATCCATGGAAACTAAAATTGTCCACGTCACCAACTCTGGGGATTTCTCAGAAAAAAAATCACCTTTTACTTATCTGAGTGATTATTATTATGGTCACTTCTGCCATTCATCCCATATCAGGGCATTCCATTTGCTCCCTGACGCTGGACTGAAATACATTCCGCTCTGCCATATTGGAAAAACGTTTTTTCCTGGTCGGTAACGGCGACTGCCCTCAAGGCATATAGCTTAGTGGAAAATATCGTGATTTCTATACATGAATTTTTCTATGTTGATTCTACTCGAAATCAACGGAAATCCCAATCACCCATAGACAATACCTGCTGTTTTCTTAATCTAAAAAAAAACATACATTTTAAATTTTCATTACACAATTTACATCCATTTACATACAATGAACAACATTCTTCCACACCAGAAAAAAAATTGCTATGAAAAAACACCGTACATATTGGAAAAAAAGAATTTCACATTGACAGAAATTGTCCATTGTTTTAAACAAAAAGAACACCGAGTATTACAGTTTACAATTGCGACAATTACACATGCTAAATTCCATAACAAACATTTTTGATTGACATGTTTCTCTTAAGTTGGCAGGTCTTTTTAATCACAAACTGTAACTAAAATTCATGTTTCTCTCTTTTTTTTCTTCTTTCTTTCCGTTTTCGACATGTTCTGTATTAGAACTTTTTCTCCTATTTTCTGTGTTTGCTATTTTCATATTTAAAATCAACAATTGGTTATTAGTATGTCTATCAATATATCTTTTTTTCTTTTTATTTCTTCTATTTATTTTTCTACGCAGTAACGTTCTTTTTGTTTGGTTGTTTTAAACGTACCGTTCTTCACATATTTTTTTATTAAGTTAAGCATGTGAATCTATCTATATATAATTTAAATGTGTCTATTTTTTCTTCAGAACCATTCCTTTCTTTTTTCCCCAGTGTCTATTTTTTTTCACCGTGGTAACCTCCAGGTTCGATTTTTTCCACACCCTTGTATGGGTGCCTGGAACACGAGCACCAAAATTGCGTTTGTTGTATTTTTAACATAAAAGGGTATCGTGTGTGTGATCGTCTAATATGTTCTGTCTATTTGTGATATATTCGTATCTAATTGTTCATATGCTTGTGTGTGTGTGTGTGTGTGTGTGTGTGTGTGTGTGTGTGTGTGTGTGTGTGTGTGTGTGTGTGTGTGTGTGTGTGTGTGTGTGTGTGTGTGTGTGTGTGTGTGTGTGTGTGTGTTACATGTATTTTGGATATACATTCTTCATGCATCGTTGGTCTATCTTGTTCTTGGAGAGGAGATTGAAAACCTGTTTGGAACGAATATTCATTCACTCCAAGACGATGAATGGTTTTATATAGTTTTTATTCACCTTCCAGATGTCTATCGCAGAAGAATGGAAAGTGAATGTCTTTGCTTGAATAGGTCTTATTTTCACACACGTTAGCGTCTCCCTAGTGAAGGCGAGGGGACGACCTGTTAAGCCGTCTGTTCTTCTCTACGTCCAAACCCAGACTCACGGACTCCAGCTAACCTGATCACGTGACTCACACGCAGATCCGATATGCTGACCCTCACTTCCGATAAAACGTGTCTACAATATGATTTAACATATTTCTTTCTTATTTTCCATCTATTTCCTAACATCATTACGGGATTACCAGATTTACTATTACTATTCAACACCAAACAGTTTGATCCAGCAAGACCAAACCGATTAAAGCTCTAATTCACTCGATACTGATGTAATTTTCGATCATCACATGTGGTTGGGTCACAGTTGATTAGGTAACACATAGTTCAATACAAATAATAAAATCACATTGCAAGAAAAAATATTTAATTTACTCCTACAGTTCATCACCTCTTCGCAGACAGTGTTCTTTTTTTTCTACTCTGTTTCTTTCGAATATTCAATTTTTATGTAATGTTTCCCTGACTTCTTTCTTTGGTGAAAAACTACTGCACGTCGAATTACTACGAGTTTCTTTCAATTACAACAATGGTCATACATTATTATAACCATATTCGAAAACGAAGCTACGTCAAAGGATGGTCACTCTCATATTATTATCCGAGGTTACCAGATTGGCCGTTTTAAAGCTAAATTTCGTGAATTTGACGATTTTAAAACAGCTTGGTCTTCAAAATTTGTATTTGGCCTTTGTCAAAACGTATGGACTAACTAAATTTTTGTAAATATTTAAAGAATGCATTATAGATAAATTTCTTCATTTTTAATCAACCAATCATTATATATTTTGGAATCTATATTCTCGGCAACCCGGTTAGTAACATGGACAAATTATTTTTGTATACTTTTAAAATTTAGAGAGTACGCGCACCTAATCTCGCAGCCGCTCTTACATAACTTTTAAAATAAGTTAAATACAAAAGATTTAATCTAGCAAAATATTCCTCGTTAAAATTTAGTTAGTTTAAGTAAAACATTTTAAATGTATCGGTGTGTGTGCGTTTACGCCAAAAATATGCGTGTGTTTGTTAAAACCTTAAACTGTTAAACATATCATTAAGAATTATAGAATATATACTCTAGGCAACATTAGTTTTTGTTCTTTTTTCAAGGGACGCTATTGAAATTATATTATACTCTCCCAAAGAAAAAGCGCATTAAAATTTAAGATAAATTCACAGCACTCATGCTCGGCATATATACTCCCCAACAAGCAGCAGAATCTTACCTCTATACTGTTGAGGTCCCTAAATGCCGGAATATTTCTTCCCTCGAACTGATAGACTTTGGAATTCCGTCCCTGTTTCCTGCTTCCCTAACTGAACTTATATAGTCCCCCGTGAACATGATCCCTAATTATAGCCCATTACGTCTAAGTAGTAATATGACTTGTTTGAAGTGAAAATGAGTTTTAATAAAATAAACTAATACTAATTTTATCTATTGCTAGCCGGACTTGTGTAAATTCCAAGACGGCATCTTTTATCTTCTCTTCTCTGTATTGGTAAAGCATCCGCAGAAATTCCCCTCTGAAAAAGTATTGTAGGTTTGCAACAACAGATGCCACATACAAATTCAGTAAAGCTAGGCTAATAGACACTATCTTATATAACTTTCGAACACTTTTGCTGAAACATTCAATCGTGATAATAAAATACTACATTAGATTCTAGAAGCAATACTATTACAATTGCAATGTCGTTAGAGAAAAGGGTATCTATTTTTTCTTCTAAATATTTAGACCTACCGCCACCACCAGTCGACACCGGGAGGAAGTCTACACGTTCCATAGATTCTACGCTTACTCTGACCGTAACTGGCTCATACATACACAGATATACCATTATCTTTCCCGTAGGAGATTAAAAAAATAATTATGTCTCCCTTGGGAAATCCTGCTGCCTCTTATTGGTTTCCCGCTAATGCTCTTATTCCAGAATTAGATCATTCTAAACGAACACTTCATAACATTACAATATAGCGTCAATTTCAATTAATAGAAACTTATTTTTCAACATATAACAAAAGCGAAGGAATCGTTCAGTTCTTTCACGTAACTAATTAATGTCTAGCTTCTCTACTAAGACTAAAACATACACAAACATACATTTATTTCTAAATACCATACGTATCTTCTATGTAGTTCTTTCTTTTTATCTTTCGATTAGTGTTTTACCCCTATTATATTAGATGCGGTTTAATGAATAATATTTGCTTATTATTTTCCTTCAAACATTAACTAATTTTACACATTAAATAATTTGTTAGGATAACACTTTCTTTTCTTATACTAGCAAGTTATTTTTAACAATTCAGCATATTAACATGCATGCATAAGTAAAAATAAATATACATAACATCTTTGAATACGCGATAATCGCACAAAAAGATTAAATTAAATCAACTTCTAAACATGATGCAATTCTGCTAACAAAAACGATATAACATCTTTTAGAGCCTTTATAATCTCTCAAAATTTTTTAAATTAAAGTTTGGAACCCTTGTAATTTTACTACAGTGAGCTCTAACAAAACCTTTGAGAATTATTGGTATTTTAATACGCATTGCCAACTTTTTCCTTGTGCACACGGAAATGCCATAAAATGTAAACTAACACATCTTGCTCTTTCCCTGCTCGGGCGGAACACTCTCAATATGTAAACACAGCATTAATTTGGGAATGTAAATGCGCACATAATACTGACACGTCACTACTCCGCCAAAACGTGGCAGAAGGTGTGTGGTACCACTCCTAACCAGTTCCAGGGACAACTGGATCCGACGGCTCAGGGAATCGAGTTTAAATTCCCGGGGTCCTACGCTCTTCAATTGCCTACCACGCAACATAAGAGAGATCACGAACTGCAAAACAGAATCGTTCAAGTCGGCGCTGGATACCTGGCTGAAGTCTGTACCAGACGAACCTCAGATCCCCGGTTATACCGCTATGAGACGCAGTGAATCCAATAGCTTACGCCACATGCTTGTCTGTGTAAAGAGGGACAGCGAAACGGTGCAGCGGTCTATTGATTCGACGCCGCCTATACCGTCCCAACTGGAGGCCGCTTGCCGCAGTGACCTTGGAGGGCTCTGACCGCCGAAAGACATCACACAAATCACACAAATCACAAAATTAAATAAATTTAAAAAAAACGCCCTTAAAATATTCCATTTATGGGTACCAACATTTAATTTTCTATTTTTGAGCGATTATCAACATTTTAATGATGCTATATTTGTTTTGTTTGGGGTTATTTTTTGGTCTTTTCGTTTTTTTTTTGGGGGGGGGGTGCAATTTATTTCTATTGACGATTTGATTTACTTTTATATTCTTGTCCCATTTCCTAGGCTTCAAAGCTATGACTTATCATGTCGACACTTTTTTTAGAACTGAATAAAGGCTTTCATAATAGTTAAAACACAAAAATATTATGCAGGTAGATTTCTAAGTAAATTTTATTGTCTACGGAAACACTTATTTGTTATAGATTCGTTTTTTTTTTTACCACTTTTACTTGCTGTGGAGTATTTTATTATGTAGAAAATGTGCTAGAGTTAATTTTAGAAAAAAAAATGCGTGTAGTATACCGTTAAGAAAAACGATGGCTGACTTGAAAGATACTGTCATCGGTAAAAAGGTAGTTATCTACAACTGTCTTGATTTAGACAAATTTCGAAAAAAATATTTAAGTTATACTGATTTAGGCATGACGAATAAGTACGTAATAATTTATTTTCCCTTCAATGCCTTTTTAGAATAAGCAAGTACCTGCAGATTATCCCCCATACCATCGCTATTCGCCAGTAATCAACAGTGCTGACGATCATAGACAGTGGCTTCCACTAGCTGCCACTGGAAAACAATGCCCGACAGTGAAAGCTAGATTATTTCATTTGGGTGATGGCCGCCACTGTCCACTATTTTCCATGGACAGTAGCAATGCCCACCAACAACAACTGTAGTTTAATTTGTTTCCGAGAGGAATCCTTTAACGATTCTGTTCTGGATCTGTGCCATGCTTCCACTGGTCAACGCTGGTCAACGAGTCCTGCTAGTGTGTAATATATTGCTGATGGGCATTCTGTGGACGTTCAGCGTGAATGGAAACCGCGATATTATTGTAGCCCTTTTGTTAAAACTGTAAAATTATTTATCTAAGTAATCTGGTTAATGTAGTGTCAGAAGATATATCTGGTTATTACGGTTTATCTCCAATATCCTTATAGGAGTCTGTGACATATTTCCATTGTATGGACGCCCGGTTTGAACGGAAACCATACGATATCATTATACCATCTTTAGACAGATACTATCCTTAGATACTAACTGGGAAACCAAGATGGTATATTTTAGTTTCACGTACGGCCCAAAAGTGACATGACTTATTTTTTTATTTATTTACTAGCAGGGGTGCCCGGCGTTGCTCGGGTGTTTGGAGGTGTATGCTGTGCAAAAAAAGCAAAATAACAAAAAAATGGTTACTTTTCTAAAACTTTGACCCCTATTATGACCCCTTAAAATTTATAGTTTCGGGCTCAAATCACTTTATTAAGTTAGATCCAGGTTCAAGGAACTTATATCTAAAATTTCAAGTGTCTAGACCCAAAATTGTCGGAGGAGCTTGGTAGAGTTCTTAAAGGTCAAATCGTTGAAATTTGACCCCTTAACAGCCAAATTTCTGGCTGACACCTGTCACATCGATTTCCCCAAATCTCAGTACCCGGTATTTCAAATTTCGAGTCTATAGACTAAAAATTGACCGAGTTATTGCGTAGGGAAATGTACACAGACAGACAGACACACAGATACACAGACAGACAGACACACAGACAGACAGACACGTTCACTTTTATAGATATATAGATTTTTTTTTTTTTTTACATTGCGTCTTCAGTGATCTTGATACCCTATTTATCAAAAGGAGGATATCAGGTGTTAACATACTACGAACATTAAATCAGCGTAACTATATACTAATTTAATGTTCGTAATATGTTATCACCTTTTTTATCTTCTTTTTAATAAATAGGATATCCAGATTGAATAAGTTATAATCTAGAAACCGTGACACACATATGTACGTACGTAGTACTTTAAAGGTACTACTGCATTAGTATATAGATACCCGTCCAGACGGGAGTAATCAACTTGTTCTCTATAAATATGTGTTAATTCAATGAAATAGTTTTGTAATCTTCTCATGAAACACATGAAATTCCCCAGTTAAATTTATATGGGATCTTTGGTCTTTTGAGCAGGCTGCAGTCTAGCGATATCGTAAAGAAAATAAAGAAAGAATATTAAAGGACGAAATGAGCCGAGAAGGGATTTTCCTTCTGATGGCCATGTAAGAAAATCGTTGACAGGAGAACCGGAAAGGAAATTTGATTTGAAAAGAAGCCAAATTTATACTGATTGATGTGATTGCTAGCAACGAAACAATTGGCTGTGACGAGCGCTCCGAGGCGAAGACATCGACCTTGAATTATAAAGAACATCACCCCTCTCTCCTCCATACCCACACATCCCCACCCTCACGCTGTTGTTGCTGCTTCTGGGTAAATCATGCAATTAAATGAAGCCAACCGAAAAGTAATTTCTCGGAAGGTGAAAAACTTTCTAAAATAGCAAGAAAATCAGATGCTGTCCTGGACAACAAAATTCTAATCTTCTTCTCGTTCTTACACCAGTTGAGGCAGAAGATTAATATATCAGGTCGGTGCAAAAGTCCTTACCGGTTTATAGAAGGGCGTTTTAAATTATTGTACTTTACTTCATGCATATGATTATTAATTAAACATATCACAATGGTTAATTTATATTTTTTTTCTTACAGAGTATTAAAGCAGCAGTCATATTTTTCTGCCACATTCTCAACAATGTTGACCCGAAAAAAGACGTTTTTTAGTCAACAAAAATGGAGCCTTCTTCACTCTCGATAACCCTCATCCTCGCGCAGCAGTGCTGACCAAAAATCTCCTAGGAGAACTTGGTTTAGAAGTTTTGCCTTGCATATTCTCCTGGCCTAATTTCCTCTATCACTTATTTCGATGCTTGCAAAGCCATCAAATTAGTTAACATCGCTAAATGAGATTAGACATGAGTTGGATTCATATTTTACGTCTAAACCTAAAGAATTTTACAAACAATGTATTTATAAGCTTGTTGATAGCTGGAATCCCTATCTATCTATCCATCTATCTATCTACTTTTATATAAAATTCACTTATGTGTGAGAGTTCCTTCCTCATAGAATCTGAAACGGCTGAACCTATCTTTTGCAAATTTCACACAAATTAATGTCCGGCAGTGTTCTTGGTTACGTTTGTACGAACGTTCATCTGATAAGTATCGAAAATCGAAAAGATCCGATCCTAAAAGTAGTCTTTCTTTCTTATAGATCAAAAAGAATTTTTACAGGGGAATATTTTACGTCACACCGGCCAAAAGAAATAATAAAATCTCAGCAAATCATTTCTTCTTTTTAAAAAATACAGAGTTGTTGGCATCTGGAGATATAGTTCAGTGTTAGAGTATTCGACTACAGATCGCATGATCCCCTGTTTAAGCCTAGGTCTACTTTACTATTTTATTTTACTTTTTTTTATTATTAATGAGTTCAATTTACGATAAAAGAAGTGGTACCATTTAATATCGCCGCAAATCATTTTTTTTATTATTAATGAGTTCAATTTACGATAAAAGAAGAGATACCATTTAATATCGCCGCAAATCATTTTTTTTATTATTAATGAGTTCAATTTACGATAAAAGAAGAGGTACCATTTAATATCGCCGCAAATCATTTTTTTTATTAATAAGTTCAATTTACGATAAAAGAAGAGGTACCATTTAATATCGCCGCAAATTATTTTTTCGTTTACATATTTTAAAACTTTAATCGGAAGTGATTTTTCCAGACCATTCGTCAAACCAAAATATTAGCTGACGACGTAATCTGCATGAATTAAAATATCATATTTAAGCGTATTGTACGACCGGGAAACGCTGGGCGTCCAACTAGTAAGTTATAGAGAGCAAAGGCCGTTATTATTATGAATAAAGATTTTTTTCAAAGTCTTTCATTTTTGAAGGTGAGATTTTAAATCAGCGAAAATTTTTACATTTGATATAAAAAAAGGTTATGGTAAGGAAGCGCTCATTCAACATGCGCGCCTAGCGATGAAATATTATTTCTGAGTTAGATATGACAAACCGTAAGCGTGACATATCAACCAACTAAGCGATTAATTATAAAATCATTGATTCACGAAAATCGTTATAGTTACAGATAAATCTAATTTATAAAACTCACTATGCTTGTTTGTCTGTCTGTCTCCATTTTGTCAAAGTGCATCTCTTTCAAGACGCAAGCGGATCAAATAATTGCATAGTTTGTTGACTATTGTTTCTTGGGCATTTAGGCGGTAAAAATAAAGGGTCAAAATTTTTAAAAAGTAGAACCTGGCAGGCGTAAGTCAACTAAAAGTGTTATTTGTCCGCATGCTCAAATATACATCTATACGTTAAAATCAGTTCATTTCTCATTCTTTATCCATCTGACGATAGTTCAACTTGTAAAGAATAATGCTGGTGCGCTATATGCTTTTTAGATAGTAATAAATACGAAGTCTGTATAAATTAAAATATCATATTTAAGCGTATTTAACGACCGCGCAACGTCGGGAGGTCAGCTAGTATTCTATATTTTCTATCTCTCCTGAACACTAGCCAAATCTAATGCAGTAGTGAAAATGCGATATAGACTCAGAATATTAAACAGGTATTCATGTGTAAATGCGTTAGGAAATAAAGAAAAACATTTAAATGAAAAAAATAAAAGAAACCAGATGTTGTATTATGACTAGCATGCCTCCCGGCATTGCCCGATCATAAAACACGCTTACATATAATATTTTAATGTATGCAGATTTCATATTTATTATTATTATTATTATTATTATTATTATTATTATTAGTGATTCCAAAAGTAAAAACAAAATGATTTGCATGCTATCAGGCAAATTCGAAACCAAAACATATGGTTTCCCCGCTTTATCCGTTAGTGTATGTCCCAAATTCATACTATAAAAAACTGTTAAAAATAACATTGTTCAACCCATAACTCATGCGCAGAAAAAACAGGTATCGTCAACTTACATCAGGCTATGGTCAATCTTTTTTCTTTTCTTTTTTTCAATTTTGACTTTTAACCGTCTAAAAAAACAACTGGTAAATGTGCTACAGGTCCAAATACATTAATATATATTAAATTTCAATTCTGTTGTCCAAATATTTTGAGAGGAGTTTGATAGAAACGTTTCGCACACACACACACACACACACACTGACAAGGTTACTTATATATATATATATATATATATATATATAGAGAGAGAGAGAGAGAGAGAGAGAGAGAGAGAGAGGGGGGGGAGGAAAAGAGGTAAATAGATAGATAGATAAATAGATAGATAAAAAATATTTCCGTGTACTAGACCATTTCATCTTAAACTTTATACATTTATGCAGAATGTAGAAACTATGCATAAATAGAATTCAGCGTAAGAGTAAAATGAAACCAATCATTTAATAAAATGCCATAAAAATGAATAATTAATTAATGAACACTCGTCTTTCAAAGGAATATGCAAATTAGTTAACCTTCATGTAGTCGCTCGCATATCTATGCCTGAGTATATCAAGTTCATTTTAATTTTTTTTTAAATAGAAAAAGTAGTCTTTTAATACCAATGTCAGAGCGAAAAAAAAACTCACTTTTATAGGTATATAGGTTAAAAAAACGTTATTTATTTATTTTTTTTTTTATTTTTTTTTTTTTTTTTTTTTTGCATCTTTTGGATTTGGTAGATATGCTAACGGATAAGGTAGGAAAGCTATATGTTTTGGCTTTGAATTTGGTTGATGGCACACAGTTATTTTTCGTTATTTATTGGATCATTTTACTGCTCCAGAAGGTATATTACGCGTGGCGCAAGCCTATATCTGTATGAGAGTCAAGTACGTCCTAAGATGATATATTGTTGGACACATTTGCTGAGGTCCCGCCCAGAGTACCCTTTTCTGCTTTGACAGAGTACAAAATCAACTTCGAAGTCTAGTGAGGGACACCCGTTTCCTTGTTCTACAACTTCTTTATCACTGCTTTTCCATGCTCTGTCAGTAGTTTTATAGTAGATGCTTAACTATAATTTATTCAATAACCCTGTGTAATCTTTTGCTGAAATGACTTTCCAGACATCATTGTTTCATACGCGTGCGTGACTGATCTATATTTTTTTTTATTCAAATGACCTTTTGGTACATTTGATAATTATTGTTCTTACTAGGTGTTACGAGGTGTCAAGTTCATTAATCTTATTCAAATAAGATTTTGATACATTTGATAATTATTATTGTTCTTACAGGTACATTCTTTTTGTTTGGCACATACCACCCATATATCTAACAAATGTTGGTAAAATTTTATCCATAACATTTTTGTTTCGGCATTATTTAAAAACGGACATCAGCTTAACATACCCCAGAAATTAGATGCTGTCTTTAATATAATACCAGGATAATGATTTTTTTTTCCTCAAAACTTCAGGAGACATGACTGTTTGTATGATGGAATGGGCCATAGACAAGCTATAAGTACAACGTCCAGCTGCATCTATGCAACTTGAGAAACCAAGTCAATTTTCATGGTGGACATTAAAGTCACTAAACACATGTATTTAGACGCTATAATCTAAGGAGAGTGCTGCATCTACTAGAGACATGATCGATTTGAATACAGTCCTAACTTGATGGAGAACGCTAGAGAAAATATAAGTAACTAACGCAGTGTTGAAAGTAGTCGAAAACAGATAAAGGCCTGGTCATCAGATTCAAGACGTTGCTCTCTAGTTAAGGGGAGGGTGCTACGAATATAGACAAAGTCCGTGCATATATCTATCCGAATTTTTACAGCAGACAGGGAAGTGCCCTATCATGTGATAGTAGTTAGAGGGTATTGAAGAGTGTAGGTTTGTTTCACTTAATGCTAAGATATCCGGGGAGGATGCTAAGATATCCAGAGAGGTAAGACTCTACATCATCTAGGTTACTTCTAAGTCCATGGATATTTTTTACATAGGCATCGCATCTTATCAAGGCCCAGAGACCACTCGATGATAAGGGTTAAGAGTGTACAGTAGTCAATTGGACAATATAGTAATTGTTGGTAATGGAAATTCGGTCAATTTGTTAACTTAAGTGGAACG
Source organism: Euprymna scolopes (assembly GCF_053919585.1). Lineage (NCBI taxonomy): Eukaryota > Metazoa > Mollusca > Cephalopoda > Sepiida > Sepiolidae > Euprymna > Euprymna scolopes. The sequence goes on from NC_136500.1 coordinate 11,144,052, forward strand.
GCTCATAAAGAACTTGTTTACGTTGGACTTGAAGACAATCAGATTGTAGTCAGCTGGAAAGCAGGAAAACGGAAGACAGTTCCACAAGCGTGCAGTTCTAAGAAAGAAGCTTTGTTCATGGCATGGAATATTTGTGAATGCGAGCCTAAAGGAGGAGGCGAATTGGTTTTGTTTATGTGATTGTTTGGTTTGATCGTGATATTTGTTTGGATTGTTATTTTATTGCGTTTTTGTTTTATTTCAGGTTGGGGGTAGAGTGTTAGTTAAAATAGGCAAGTTTTGACCACAAGTATGCATACACAAGTAGTTCGTTAGCCGAGTCCTGCCTAGAGAGTTTTGGCATCGTGGAAACACAGCGGAGATAGCAGCCGAGTTCCTTTCCATGCGCGACATGACACTACTATCCTAATATTATACAACTGATGATAAGGCAGTCGCTCTAAGTGCTACCAAAAGGTTAGGGCTCCTGTAATGTCAGGCGGAAACAGTAGCTAGAGAATCAAGTACCTTCAACCGCTCAGACAAGGGTGGTCCAGATCAACCGAGTGAGCACAAGTGGCAAGCAAACCCAATTTGCTCAGTTGAAATAAAGAAATAGGGGATAGGGGGTTAAGGGAACGCCATTCAATGTCCTAGACAGAAAACAGGGTGGATCTGGTGAGTCCCTGGTATTTCACCTCTGCGCCTGGCTAATAGACAAATAAGGAGTGCGAAGGTCGGTAATAGGAAGAGCCCATCTACTCCTTAGGCAATTTAAAAAAGAAAAAGTAAAAAAAAAGCAGAAAAAAATTACTATCAGCTAAAGTAAAATAAAATGATTAAAAAAAACTTTTGTAAACAAAAATGAAACAATGGAAGTTTTGAGACTTATCTGGATTATTCTTAATAAAATTCCGTAAAAAGCTTTCCATCAAAATTGAATTTTCTCCTCCTTGACTCACAATCTCACCAACGTAATCTCACAATAGTAGTAGCAAATATTTTCTGTCTTTAATTTTAGTCCGCTTACAAAACTCTAAATCACCGGTTCTTTTATTCAAATTAATACTTATCTACAAAACACCTGTTTATTATTAAACTTACTAAATATATTTGTTTCATACATATTATATTAAAATAACATTAGACAATACGGAATGCTCCATTCCAATTCTATAGTCAGAACCAGCCATTTTTCGATTACCGAAATATTATTTCCGCTATCAGACACGTTACCTGAAACAAAAACTTTACTTCCTATATAAAATACATAAATTATCGTTTTAACAAGTTTTCCCTAAGTGCTCCGGCGATATTTTAAATTAAATTTGTTTACTTTCCGTTATCCTTCCAGTTGAGCGAAGTTCCACTCAACCAATATATGTTTCTGTATATTCTGTTTATATATATTTTATTTCACTGTTTCCAAGCCTTCTTGTTCTTCTTTCAACATTTAAATCACCACAAACTAGCGACAATGTTTCGAAAACTCATAAGGGAAAACCGAATTTCAAAATACCCCAGTGTTCCCACAACAAACGACGAAGAAAGAATCTGAATTCAAAATAACAATTTTCGTCTACTTTTCTTCTTTTTCTTCTTCGGCTTCTTCAATGTAGACTTTTTTAACAATTTCTGACGTGAAACTTAAAGGCCACGCTATTAATTTATTATAGTGTTTTCAGAAATATATCTGATGTCTATTAATATATAAAGTAATATCGTTCGTGTGTGTCTGTCTGTACAACTCTCCTACAGCCCAAACCACTGGACTAAACGTGACATGATGATAGTCCTCCATCTAGGGATGGCGCACGCAATTTTTCACGATTAAGGCCAAAGTTCAAGGTAATAGCCTACGTATATAAAGTCCTCAGGCTTACATCATTACACCGATCATTACAAAACTTGGAATGATAATGGTCCCACATCATTTTTAAAAGTTACGTCACAAAATCAAGATCATGAGTTAGGTACATATACTCTCCTAAATCCCACCCTACTTGATTAATCATCACCAAACCTGCCATGATGATGGTGCCACCTAGGGATGGTGCACACTATTTTCAAGGTTACGGTCAAAGGTCAAGGTCATAGCTTATTTATATATACTCACCCATAGCCCACGCCACTGAACCGATTATAACCAAACCTGACATGAGGATGGTCTCCGACCTAGGGATGGTGCACACTATTTTTCAAGGTTAAAAGCTTAAGTTGGGACTTTGCAATCATATATATATATATATATATATATAAATATATATATATAATTGGGACTTAAGCTTTTTAAGAAATATTTCGATATTCTAAATGTGATTATTAGTTTCTTTAGAGGACGTATACCTTTAAAGATTAAGCGGAAGTAGGCCTATTTTCTGGAATAGAATCAGTTTCAATGCCGGATTGCCTTCAAGATCTTAGTATTTAAAAAATTGATACTTAGGCGGATTATGGGCCGTGCTGAAATAAAAACCTTTTTATTTATTGACCTATTCTAAACATGGGAGATACCTAACAATTAAAAAAACAATACCTACCGTATACATTTGGATTTTACTTTAACTTAATATGTAAAATATAACACGGTCGATTTTTTTTTCTTTTTTTTTTTTGCATACGTACAAAACACATATTGCGATATAACATTTACACCAAACGAACACCACGTCTGTCATGGTCATAAATAAGCTATGACCTTGACCTTTGACACTTGATGACAGTGACAAAAAGTTTTAAGGCAGCCAGTGCCCACAAGTAATATAGCAATAACTGACAGTACTATGCACCGACACTGGCAGTTTCATAGGCAAGTAATCGCCCTAAAGCAACACAAATCGCCAGTAACCACCAGAAGTCAGATGCTTGCATTTTGACCACTGCCGACAGTGCCCGCAATTTTCTTTAGCCAAAAGTGGTTACGTCATCTCGCTGTGTTAATATTTTTTTCATCTGTTTATTCATAATCAGTAATTTACGTGACTTACATACAATAATGCACTCGAAAATTTTAAAAATAAACAAAAGCCATTTTTAGGTTAGTTAATGTATGCATGGAGCCCACAATACATAAAATAAAAGTGTGAAAACCAGTGTAAAATAAAATAAAGTAAACTATGAAAATTCCTTTTGTGTTTTTCAAGTCTTCAATTTCACATCAGCTTTCGAAGAAAAGATGCTCCAAAACATTCGAGGACAATTCTAAACCGGAAGAAATGTACGTCGCAAAGAATTGAGCGACCAAACATGTTACATTAAATTGTTGGTAGAGATTCGGTTCTGTTTTTGTTGTTGTTATTGACGTTTTTACCCAATATAATTTCTCATTAAATAAAAGTTTGTAAACTAAAGTGAACAAAATAATTATTGATTTTCTTAACAGTCAAAATTAAAACGATTTGATCAAATCCATATAATTATAAAACTCTGTTGAACTTGCTTGCTTGCATCTTATCTTCAATGATGAGGCGAGTCCATCTTTTAAAAAAGAGATGACAGGTGAATTTTTATATAATGGTGAATGCTCTGACGAACTAAAAGCATTTGTGCACCCTCGACATAAATACCTCCGACAAACCTGATAATCAGCAAAATCCCACCCCTACACAGTAGAGGTCCCTAGACGTAAGAATGCCTTCTACTTTAATAGTTTCTTCGCCAGAACTGCTAGACTCTGGAACTCCCTTCCGGGTTCATGTTTTACCAACTGTACTGACATGCAGAATTTCAAGTGTAATGTGAATAGATATCTTGCTGTTACTGTCTCAGATAGTAGCTCCTACATCAAAGTGACACTGTATCTTGTTTAGGGTCAAAATAGAATAATATATATATATATATATATATATATATATATATATATATATATATATATATATATAGGCGTGGCTTAGAGGTTAAGGGAATGAAAGTGGAAAGTTGTGTGTTGTGTGTTGTGGTTTCGACTTTAGCTGATGGCACCAAAGTCATATATATTGTTTTTAGTTTTGAGCTTACTACTATATACTAGGTGTAATATGATAATCGATTGAGAATAGTCTAATAAATTGTATTATAATAAATACACAATTTGCATGAATTAAAATATCATATTCAAGTGTATCTTAAGACCGGGCAACGCTGGGTTGGCTGCTAGTTTGTATTTAAAATTGACACAAGAAACGGCTAAGAAATTTTGATTTAATTAATACATTAGTGATTATTTCCTTGGTAACAATCTTTTAACTCAACAGAACTCTAAGAAAATAATCTTTCTGACGCTAATATTAAATTGGCGAATAATAAGAAGAACGAAAGAAAGGAAGAAAAGGAAGTGGAATGTCAATAGTTATTTCTTTATTCATAATATTTTAATTTAACCGGCACAGAAATTTGAGTCAAGCTTCTGCTTATTTTTTTCTTTTTGTAAAACGAGTTGCACGGCTTCCGATTGTCTGTTGAATGTTGTCTTTTTGGAATTGATATTAATTCAATTTGCTTTTATATCGCGTCCAATTTAAAAGATGGTCTTTTTTATATTTTGCGTGTTTTATCTTTGTGTATTCGCCTGGCTACGCCTAGCAACCTCCCTCCCTTCCTCTCGCATACATCACCAATCAGTCGCTTGACGTCTTGCTTTTTCTGGCGCCACTGCCAGCCGCCTTTCTTCAAATCTGTTTGTTTTTTGCCTATATAAATATATACATACATATGTTTGCTTTTGGCCTATATATATATATATATATATATATATATATATATATATATATATATATATATATATATATATACATCTTCAATTTCAGTCATTGATGACACGTGACAGATTCGAATATGAGAACGCGACTTGCTGCACTTCAACATCAATTATGTAATTTAAAGACAACTGTTGAAAAGAATTTTTATTCCTCTTAACTTTTTAGTTCTCTATAGTGACGTCAGTGTGTATATGAGAAGTATTTGTCTATTACTTATATATATGTGTGTGTGTTGTGTTGTGTTGTGTGTGTGTTGTGTATGTGCGTGTGTTCCAACACATAGTTTTATCGAAGAAACATGAAACTTTGAAAGTATAACTCTGTATGTTATGTTCAATGTATGTGTCTCTATAAGCTATGCCTATGAAAGGCTGATTATATCGTATATATCTATAGCTGATGTTTAACAATCTAAATATTTAATAAAAGACTCACCGAACGCAGTACTGAATAAAAAATTCAAAAACACAAACGAAGATGCAGAGTGGGGCAGAAATAACAGGTGTTTTTTAAATTCATATTACTTTGTCTTATATCATTAAATATACATCAAATATATTTTTGCGAAGACATGTCATTTTATAAGCTAATAATAACTTATTTTGCTTGTTTCAGATAGAAGTAAAAAATATGAACATAAGGTTTTTGCATACGAGAACTACCTGAAAAGTAATGAGGCGGTCACCGATGTTTAGAGCGAATTTCGTCGATATTTTAACCTTACTTGACACCAGGAAGTTCTCAAAAGAGACACAATTCTAAAGTAGGTTTATTCTTTTCGTACAGAAGGCACGATGCATGTAAAAAGCCTCCTGGGGCACCAAGGACAGTAAGGACCGCACATGGTGTGGAGCGCGTTCGAGAAGTTGTTATCGGGAGTCCGAAACGATCTGCACCAAAATATCCTGTCGCTACTGGAAGTTATGTCTTCTCTACAAGATGCATCTTACATGAATAGCTCCACCTCCATACAGATTTGCCATGACACAAAAGCTCCAGCAAGTGGACTATGAGAAGCGGGTTTACTTTGCACGTCAGATGGAAAAGATTTTCGAAATAAACGACAACCTCATTTTGTTTTTTATGAGTGATGAAACCCATTTTAATCTGGATGGAAAAGTTAATCAACAGAAGTGTCGCTATTGAGCTGAAGAAACTTCTAAAGAACTTCATGAAAAAACACAGTCAAAAGGTAATGGTGTGATATAGGAGAAACTGAATTGATTGAATTTTGAAACTAATTCTGGAAATTCTGTTCATTCAGAATGTTACATCCAGATTATCAATAATTTCTTTTTGTCTGATTTTAGACGAAATTCAGTTCCAATCTGACGAGTGTGGTTTCAGCAGGATGTAGCGAGAGTACATACCGCCAGGAATTTAATGGACGTTCTCCGACAAAATTTTGACGAACGGCTTATTTCCAGATTTACTGAAAACCTATGGTCTCCCCAGTCCTCCGACTTGTCCAATTGTGTGTGTGTGTGTGTGTGTGTGTGTGTGTGTGTTTTTTTTTTTTTTTTTTTCTCGTGTGGTTATGTTAAGGACGTATTTGAAGAATTCAAGGCAAAAAATTGTATTCTAATTGCAAAAATAGACAGACATCTGCTGTAGAGAGTGGATTCAAACTTATATAACCACATTCATACATTACTGAAATCACATGAAAGATATTATATTACACACTTGACTTCATAAAATGGAAAACCTTTTTATTGCATTTTCAATAAAATTTTATATTTCATGATGTTATTAAAAACACGTTTTATTCTGTCTCTGTAGAAGGCACTTCATATATATGTGTGTGTGTGTGTGTGTGTGTGTGTGTGTGTGTGTGTGTGTGTGTGTGTGTGTGTGTGTGTGTGTGTGTGTGTGTGTGTGTGTGTGTCTGTGTGTGTGTGTGTGTGTCTGTGTGTGTGTGTGTCTGTGTGTGTGTGTGTGTCTGTGTGTGTGTGTGTGTGTGTGTGTGTGTGTGTGTGTGTGTGTGTGTGTGTGTGTGTTGGAAAACTGCTTCTGTGGTACCAGTATTCAAGAATTCTGGCGAAAGAACGGATCCATTAAATTATCGCCCATTAGCATCCTCCCACTTTTTACCAAAATATTTGAGACCTTAACCATGCTCTAGTCCATCACCTTACAGATGCTAAACTTCTTAGCGACCAACAATATGGATTTAGATAAGCCGTTCCACAGCAGACATCCTAACTGTAATCTCTGAACGTATATACCACTCACTGGACAAAGCCAGGGAGAGCAGAGCGGTAGCTCTAGATATATCTAAGGCTTTTGACAGGGTATGGCATGAAGGTCTCCTCGGAAAAATTAGATCATACGGTATCACTGGTAGAATACTTAACATAATTAAATCTTTCTTAGATAAGAGAAAAATCCAGGTTGTCCTCGACGGTCGTACATATAAATGATATGATATAAATTGGGGAGAGCCCCAAGGGTCTATCCTTGGGCCTCTGTTGTTCCTAATATTCATTAATGACCTCCCCGACAAAATTGCCTGTGAGATGGGTATATATGCTGATGACACCACACTCTATAATAGGCACGACAGGAAAACAAATGAACACATAACTAAAGAAATGTCAGAAACACTAGAGGATGCCCTCCAATCTGTAGTGAAATGGGGACAAAAATGGATGGTCATGTTCAATACCGCCAAGACTAAACTAGTTTCCTTCAATAATTACGAGAAACCTTCTCTGCCACCAATAGCAATGGCCAACGAGACTTTATCTGAGAGTACATCTTTCAAACTACTTGGCCTAACGTTCACAGGAAACAAGAGTTGGAACAATTACATTGAAAGCATTGCCAGAGCCGCTGCAAAGAAAGTAGGCTCTCTCTACCATGCTAGAAAATTACTAACACCCGAAAGTATCCTGTGCCTCTATAAGGCCATCATTCGCCCATGTATGGAGTATTGCTGTCACATTTGGGCTCGTGCATCTCACTCCTAGAGAAGATTCAAAAGAGAGTCGCCAATCTGATAGGCCCTGAACTGGCATCTAAGCTTCAGCCTCTGTCCCTTGTTGAATGCTCTGACGAACTGCAAGCACTTGTGCCCCCACGAGGTAGACACCTTCGACAAACCCGATAGGCAGCTAAATCTCACCCCCACACAGTAGAGATCCCTAGATCTAAAAGATCTTTCTACTCCAGAACCGCTAGGCTTTGGAATTCCATTCCAAGTCCCTGCTTCCCCTACGTGCAGAAGTTCAAGTGTAACGTGAACAGACATCTTGCTACCCAAATCCCCACAAAATACTCCAGTAGATGTTAACCCTGATAGTAGCCGCCCCCTACATCAAAATGGCAGTGTGCCTTGTTTGGGGTGAAAATTTAATTAAAATATATATATATATATATATATATATATATATATATATATATATATATATAAACGTCCAAATAAAAAATGAGCAATTTCTTAGAAAACACCGGATCTCCAATATGGAGACGTTAACCTTAATATCGTTTAAAAATTCAGCAACAAAAACTACGTAGACATATGAACGATAAAAACTAATCAGTAAATTGTCTATGACATCATAGCGTAATGGATTAAAGCGTTCGACTGAAATGCATAAGGTCCGGCGTTCGAATCCAAACAACAGATAAGCTGCGTTGAAGAGTGATAGAGCCCCGAAACACGCGTGTACGTAGACTGCTGTTTTTTTTTAATAATAATAATAATAAAATGCGTCCAAATAAAAATCGGGCGACTTTCTAAGAAAACACTGGATCTCCAAGGTTGAGACGTTAACCTTAATATTGTTTAAAAAATCAACAACGAAAACTACGTATATATATGTGTACTGCAACAAAATGAAAATGAGATAGAAACACTGATGGTAACTAGAATATTTAGCGAGGATAAAAGAAAAAGTTCTAAAAAAGTATACAAAGAAAAACAATAATAAATAAAAATATGTGTGTGTGTTCACTTGTTACCTTTTTTTAACAGATGGAATTGTGATGGCGTGTATATATATATATATATATATATATATATATATATATATATATATATATATATATATATATAGTCACTCATATACAGTACTGTTTCGCAGCTCATCAGCGCGTCTTGGCGGCTGCTGTGTGATCATGAGTTTAACGATGTTTTGACATCGTCCGAACTACCTCTGCTCGATTTGTTTACACAAAGAGCATCGCTCATACGCTAATGGTAATTCGTGTATCACTTCTCAATATGCTCAACACAAGATAAGGAGCATTATAGTCATCCACATATAGTACTGTTTCGCTGTTTCACAGCTCATCAGTGCGGTTAGACAAGCAACTACCTCAAGCCAGGATTGAAACCCGACCGTCTGTACAACAGTCAAGGCTCCTAACCAAATATATAATATATTGTTTTAACAAAAAGCAAGACTTCAAAGAAAGGGTTGATAGCAACAAATAGTGTATTTCATCGTTATTTACAATTGTTTCAAGACTATTTGGACAAATACAAACATTATGTCGTTCGAAAATTTTCATAAGAACAGCCTTTCTTCAGACTTATTGAATAAAAAACACTTTAACAATAAAACATTATGGAAACCATTTCCCTTATAAGGAAAAGAAAACAAACGAAAGTATTTTACCTACATCACATCCTTGCAAAGTATTTTTGAAAGACTTATATATTTCCCTATTTTCGTATCTCCATTTAAAAAAAATTCAAACAAAATATTATACAATGTTACCACTAATTACGTATGTCCATTTAATAACACTATTCATTGATTTCTTAAATTAAATTTCTTTATTTCTTTATTTAATTTGAATTATTTTTTAATCCGGACTAGTCAACTAAGTTAAGTTGTTGCGATTCTATGTAAATTTCGTATCTGGACTTTTCTTTTTTTATTTACAAAAATATCGGCTAACCTATTTATTTGATTTAAGAAAAGTTTAATATTACTTTAGACTTAGTTTATTATCATTCTTTATTTAAATTAAGGGTCACAATCTATTTTTATTTATTTTTTACTTTTTACTTTCTTTCGTTCTTTCTATTAAGATTTACGATTCTGGGATTAAGAAGTAGAAAGGGAGATAACCCTATACGTTCGAAATTTTAAAGGTTTAGTTGAAATTATAAGTTACCAAACTCCTAATATGTCTTCATAACGATGAAAGGGAAGTACCTCAAGCCGTTCGATGTTTCTAGATTTGGTAAAATTCCTAATATTCATTTATGGTTTATTTATTAATTAAACAAATACAATTAAAACTAGGCTAACCTATTCAAAATATAAGTTTGTCATGCATATCTTAACTATGATACTAATTTTATCAGCAAAGATTTTACCTACGTTTGCCATCCAACCATACTTTTCTGGGTTATGCGTGGTTTTAATACAAAATAAAAATTCGGGAATTAAGTTCTCAAATATTTATTTAATAATAATACATATCCCATTAATAAGTATTCTAATAATAAATCTAATATTTAGCTCCATATATGTTTTACTACAATGAAAGCGGGGGTTTACCTTGGTTTTGGGGATTTAATTGTTTCGGACAAGAGTATCATTTAAAAAGCTAGGATTTTTCAAGTTTTACTAACCTAAAAACAGTATCAATTAATCCCCATTCTTTAATTACTAATATTTATTTGTTTGTTGAATTCACATTGCTAATTTTTGTTAAGCTATTTTATTGATCAAGAAACGGTATCAACTATTTCACCATCAATATGACTAAAATTGTGTTCCCAGTTTTTAAATAATATTGCGAATCTTTGTTAATCCTTATTATAGATCTAAATTTCTTATCTAATAATCCATTGTGTTTATTTATGAAAATGTGTTTCTAGTGTAGAATAATAGACTCCAGATTTGCTTGCTAGATTTGAATCATTCATCACATCTAATTTACATCATTCTGTGTTATTTAACTTTATATTAACTTTGGCCTTGCAATCAAGAACCTTTATTTTTCCAGAATGTTTTTCCTTTCCCACTACATTTAAGACGTGATAGCAAAAATCTATTCCTGTGAAGACATCCCTGTATAGAATCCAGCCTTTTATTTAATATTTCTTCTTTAGAATTCACTATGCAGAAGGCTTCCAGCAAACACAGATTGCACCTTTTTGATTTCTCAGGTCTATACTTACTATATATATATATATATATATATATATATATATATATATATATATATATATATATATATATATATATATGTGGGGTATATATATATATATATATATATATATATATATATATATATATATACTATACATTATATATTATATATATATATACATACATATATATATTTATATATATATACATACATTTATATATATATATATATATATATATATAGCAAGGTCGACAGAGTTTTATAATTACATAGATACTAGCATGTGTACTCGGCGTTGCCTGGGTTGACGTGAAGTTCCGTTTGGAACACATCTGCTATACTAATCATTTTCATCATGGGCAATGTATATATGCCCCACAATAATTTCAAAAATAAAAGAACGGATAAAACATGTAATCGTCCCAAAAAAGAAGTATGTGATACCCTCTTCACCAGATATTTCGGCAGAAGGAGTTCAAAGAAAAGAAACTATTCTCCGGATATTGAGCACTGGAAAGAACCCCCCCCAAAAAAAAAAAAAAATAAATAAATAATTAAAAATAAATCATTACAACTTTTGTTCCAAAAAATAGCATTGAGTGCCCGTTCGATCGCAAAAAAATAACCAAGTAGGGAGGCTTGAAAGGTAATTTGGAAACTGTTTTGCCCGCTGTCCTAAGAAAACTCACAATTTTGTGAACTTAAAAATATAACGTTTATAAAGATTAACGTGTACGTTTGTTTTTTTTTACTTTTTGTATGGGCACTTTTTTCATTGGCTTTTTTTTGTAAATAACGGAAATTTTCGATTTGCTTTTTTAGCAAGGGGGGGGGGCTTTTTCGATTTGCTATTTTAGCGGGGGAGGGCTTTTTCGATTTGCTTTTTAGTGGGGGAGGGGCTTTTTCGATTTGCTTTTTAGTGGGGGAGGGGCTTTTTCGATTTGCTTTTTAGTGGGGGAGGGGCTTTTTCGATTTGCTTTTTTAGCGGGGGGGGGGGGCTTTTTCGATTTGCTTTTTTAGCGGGGGGGGGGCTTTTTCGATTTGCTTTTTAGTGGGGGAGGGGCTTTTTCGATTTGCTTTTTAGTGGGGGAGGGGCTTTTTCGATTTGCTTTTTAGTGGGGGAGGGGCTTTTTCGATTTGCTTTTTTAGCGGGGGGGGGCTTTTTCGATTTGCTTTTTAAGCGGGGGGGGCTTTTTCGATTTGCTTTTTTAGCGGGGGGGAGCTTTTTCGATTTGCTTTTTAGGGGGGGAGGGGCTTTTTCGATTTGCTTTTTTAGCGGGGGGGGCTTTTTCGATTTGCTTTTTTAGCGGGGGGGGGGCTTTTTCGATTTGCTTTTTAGTGGGGGAGGGGCTTTTTCGATTTGCTTTTTTAGTGGGGGAGGGGCTTTTTCGATTTGCTTTTTAGTGGGGGAGGGGCTTTTTCGATTTGCTTTTTTAGTGGGGGAGGGGCTTTTTCGATTTGCTTTTTAGTGGGGGAGGGGCTTTTTCGATTTGCTTTTTTAGTGGGGGAGGGGCTTTTTCGATTTGCTTTTTTAGTGGGGGAGGGGCTTTTTCGATTTGCTTTTTAGTGGGGGAGGGGCTTTTTCGATTTGCTTTTTTAGTGGGGGAGGGGCTTTTTCGATTTGCTTTTTAGTGGGGGAGGGGCTTTTTCGATTTGCTTTTTTAGTGGGGGAGGGGCTTTTTCGATTTGCTTTTTAGTGGGGGAAGGGCTTTTTCGATTTGCTTTTTAGTGGGGGAGGGGCTTTTTCGATTTGCTTTTTAGTGGGGGAGGGGCTTTTTCGATTTGCTTTTTTAGTGGGGGAGGGGCTTTTTCGATTTGCTTTTTTAGTGGGGGAGGGGCTTTTTCGATTTGCTTTTTAGTGGGGGAGGGGCTTTTTCGATTTGCTTTTTTAGTGGGGGAGGGGCTTTTTCGATTTGCTTTTTAGTGGGGGAGGGGCTTTTTCGATTTGCTTTTTTAGTGGGGGAGGGGCTTTTTCGATTTGCTTTTTGTTTTTAAAAATGTGTGATTCACTTAAGTCTGAATTCGAAGTAATCAAAAATTCTGTACTAATTTTTACGACATGACCCAAAGACAATTAATGAAATTTTTATGTTTCAAATGTAATCCTTACCCACAAAAAAATTGAATTTGTCATATTTGTGGGGCTTGTTTTGTTTATGAAATTGTTAGGTGAATGTACAGAATGGTCTCATAAAAATTAATTAAATTTATCGTTATTTTATGCCTCAAAAAAATTGTATTTGTCATGTTTTTCGCACCCCCACTCAATCGCCAAACTGGAAAAAATACTAGACGTGACATGTCTCGTTGAACGCTTGGCGGCCAAAAAGTGGGTGCTCATTTTACGTTAAATTTATAAAGAAAAGTGATCCCTCACTCTAAATGTTAATTTTTATTTCAAAATGTCTTCTTTCATATTATATATAAAGGCTGTTTAAACGTATTAGGCCAAAAAAATAGATCTTCATTTTTTTAGGGGTTAAACGACGCTGGGCCACGTTGTAAAAAATTACCCTTTCTTAATCAGAAAGCTAAGTTTGTAATCGATGAGATTAACGTGAAAAAAGAAAAAAGTGTAAATTGTTGCATTTAGAGGGGGTAGTACATTTTTTTTAGGTATTAAACGACGCTGAGTCACATCGTAAAAATTTACCGATTCTGTATAGCCGTTTAAATAATAATAATAATAATAATAATAATAATAATAATAATAATAACAAACAAATGAAATCTTTTCAGTTTTTTTGTAAGTGTTTTTGTTTGAATATTTGAAAATAATAAAAAATAAAAAGCCCCCAAAAAATGTATCTACAGGGAATTATTTTTCCAGCTAGAAACTTATTGAGATTGCCAAATTATTTTATTTGCTGAGAGTTTTTTTTTCTTTTTCGAAGTTTCTAGGGGAAAATAACTCTATAAAAAAAGTTTTTAAAAAGGTCGATGTTGGAAATAATTATTCCAAATAAATTAAATTAAATATATTATCAATATAATTGCTGTTTAAAGTTTATTAAATAAGAATTTTAAATAGAACGCTTAAAACAATTCTCTCGCTAAAAACATCAACTAAAATATAGCTATTTAGTAAAATCGATTTTTCTTAATGTAATATGCAAATGAGGTGCTCTCTTAATTTCATATGAAAGATTAAAGTATAGAACGTTTTGTATATATTAATCAAATTGTGAACAAACAAACAAGCAGGAATACGAATTTATATAGAGATATGGCAAAACTGTATCCGTTTGGTTACATATACAGCTTAGATTATGCTGTTTGAATAAGGAAAGGTAATTTTATAAAGTTAATTAAATATAAAAAAGAGAAATTCCTTGCCTCTCTTTCTCTTTCTTTTTGTATTTCTTTCATTATCTCCCTCTCTCTCTCTCTCTCTCTCTCTCTCTCTCTTTCTCAGCTACTGGTTATATTTTTTGTGTATACTGGACTATTCCCATCTTTTATTCTTTCCTTTTTTATTACTGTCGATTGGTTATAAACGGGGTGAGAAAGCAAGATACACGGACGAGAGATGAAATAAGAGACTATAAATTAAGAACAACGAAAAAATCAACGAAGGCAGCAAAGTGAAAAGAATTTGTCAATTAATTGTAGATCATGACTAATTATACTAAGTAACATTTCTACAAGTACTCAATCATGGACCTGGCGAATATTGTAGCATGTGTTTTACGAAATGCCTTAAATAATGTTTTCGTATGGGCACCTTTATTGATATTACACACACAGAAACTCTAGTCATCTTCGAAGTAATCTCCTCCGGCTGCAATGCACTTGTACCGTTCCAACAACTTCTGGAAGGACTCATAGAAGTCCTCTTGTGTGAGCGTATCATTGACTCTCGCCATAGCCTCTTTCATTTCAATTATACAATAACGACAGCCTTTAAGGTTTTGCTTTGAACTTAGGAAATAACCAAAAGTCACTTGGAGCAAGATATGGACTATAGGGTTTTTTTTTATTATTTTTAACAAAAGAAAAAGTGTAAATTAGACATTTTTACACATACGAACGTAACGACTTTTATTCTATAGATAGGCACTCGACCAAGTTATCCGGAAATAGAAATCTTCTGTCACTCTAGAAAGACATATGCCAGCTAACAGTTGACAAAAAGACAGGGGACGGAATCTCTAGTGCAAAAACGTTAAGTATTATTATTTTTTAATGTTTATTTTTTTTTCTAAACTAATCCTAAATGTTTTATGTTACATTGTTTTTAAACTGGTTTTTCTTGTTTGTTTATGTATTTTGTCTGTATTTCTCCTGTCTTTTTGTCTGTATTCCGTTTTATCCGCCCCCCCCCTCCTGCTACAAAGCTAAACGATAAAAATAAAATGCCGGCAACTAATGATAAAAGAAAAATGCCGGAAATTATTCTCTAGAGTAGATAAACTTAGGACTTTTAAGTAGTATTCTTAATATATACTATTACTGCAAGCTTGCCTGTATTGAAAATACTTGCTTCTTGCTGGTAAATCAAACAATCTAATATAGTTAGCCTTATGTTCAAGTACATTCGAAATATAATACAGTGCAAAGAAACAGTTACTCATGAAAACCAACTTCCTAAAGTAAAACCTTGAATAATTATTTAAACTCGAACGTAAATTAATATTAAGCCGACTTTACAAATTGATAATAGTTAATTATTGGATTTTAATTAATTTTAAGATGAAACTCTAATGATTCAAACTCGATAGATAACGACAAACTTCCACCCATTAATATGGGAGGGGAGATTATCATCAAAAGTGTCCTTAATTGTTAACTTCGCACCGGACTTACTACTTAGATATAAATAAGTCACTTGTACCCATTTCCCCTCCTCCCCCCCCCTTTTTTTTAAATTGAGAGTAGATAATATAGTGGATGTGTTATCGGCAGCTCCAGTAACTCTCGCTTCTCATATTTTGTCATTCAGTCCTCATTCAATGAGTGATTTTTCTGACAAAGGGTGAAGAAAAAGCTGCTTAAAGGTCGGTAGTACTTGGTGACCAGTAGTCTGAGATGTCGGAAATTTTTCTGTCTCTGTCTGTCCTTTTGGTCATGTCACTAGTAAGGGTGCTGGAAGTAAACGTTTTGTCTGAGCTGACGTTATCCGCCTGATAGTCAGGGACCCGAACCTTGGATTAACCACTAAGGAGGCTGTCCTATCAGCAGGCGCAAAGTACTGGGACTGCTGTATTGCCATTTGGTGAGTGGATCTGGACCATGCAATAGTCTCTGGTGGAGCCTCTCGATGCCATACTAGTGGGTAATTGTTACGGCTTTACCTTTTCGTGTGCCACAAAAAAAAAAATTTCCTGTCTTTTTCTCTCTTACTTTCCCTCTCTGTACTACTCTAACCAAGTATGCCGACCTATTCCACAAAAACTTTGATTCCAGTAAAACAACTGGCCCTGACGGTATTCCAATTATAGTACTCAAAAAACTTCAACCTGAACTAGCGCCCATACTTACAAAACTGTTTAAACGTTGTCTTAAGGATAATAGTTTCCCATCTCCCTGGGAAATTTCATCAGTATGCCCTGTATTTAAGAATTCAGGTGATCGCTCATCCCCCTCTCAGTACAGGCCAATAAGTCTCCTGTGCGTCATGAGTAAGTTGCTAGAATCTGTGTTAAATACAGAATTAATCAAATATCTCAACAAAAATAACCTTCTTAGTGACGCTCAATATGGTTTCCGTTCTGCTAGATCTACAGCAGATGTGCTTACAGTTATATCGCATAGGATTAACAAATCTCTCGACGGTGGCAATCTTTCTAGGGCAATTGCTCTTGACATATGTAAAGCCTTTGATAGGGTATGGCATAAAGGTTTACTTCATAAGATCGCTAGCTATGGTATAGCTGGAAAAGTCTTCTCAATTATTAAATCATTTCTTTCTGATAGATTCATAAGAGTAGTAGTTGAGGGGCAAAAATCAGCTCGCAGTATTAATGCCAGTGTCCCTCAGGGGTCCATCCTGGGCCCGACTCTTTTCCTGATCTACATTAATGATCTTCCAAATCACATCCTTACATCATTTGTAGACATTTATGCTGACGACACTACCATTTATGGTAGCACATCTAAGACAGTAAACGACCAAGTTCTCTCCAATTCTCTCTGCTCTGGTCTTGAGCACGTAGTACAATGGGGAAAGGAGTGGCTGGTTACTTTTAATGCATCTAAAACCAAGCTTCTCTCTTTACATTATCAACATTCTAATCCACATCTGGCATCAATTGAAATGAATGGCTCTCGTCTTCAGGAGGCCTCAAGTTTTGACAAGCTTCTGGGCTTGACCATTACTCCTGATCTTAAATGGAACACGTACATCAAATCTGTTGCCAAGGCCACTGGAAAAATGCTGGGATTTTTCTATCGATCCGGTAAATATCTCACTGCTGATGCTATTCTCTATCTATATAAGAGCCAGGTACGTCCAAGGATAGAATACTGTTGCCACATCTGGGCAGGAGCTGCTAGAAAGGACTTGTCCTGCCTTGATAGAGTTCAAAATAGACTTCGTAGCCTCGTAGGAGATGTCCTTTTCTCTTCGCTGCAACCTCTATCTCACAGAAGAGATGTTGCGAGTTTGTCTCTGATGTATCGTTATTTTCATGGAAAGTGTTCGACTGAGCTTCAATCTATGGTCCCCCCTCGCCAAACTTTCACAAGAAACACTCGTCTAGCTGTAAACACTATCATTAATTCCCCTCACTCTTTATCTGTGCCTAAACCTAAACGTAGATTCCATGAACAAAGCTTCTTTCTTAGAACTGCACGCCTGTGGAACTGTCTTCCGTTTTCCTGCTTTCCGGCTGACTACAATATGGTTGTCTTCAAGTCTAAGGTAAATAAGTTCTTGATGAGCCGTTCCATATAAGTTATCAAATTTACCAAATTTTCATTACTAATGATTACTATATTGTCCAATTTCTACTGTACACTCTTTAACCCTTATCCTTGAGTGGCCTCTTGGCCTTGATGATGTGGTGATGCCTATGTAAAAAAAAATAAATAAAAAAATAATCCCAAAACCTCAACATGAAATATCTCCAGAATAAAAACTCGATTAAACCTAGAACCCCATCTTCCAACGTAGAACCCTACTACCAGGTCTCCTTCTCCAACATCAGGGGTCTATGTTCCAACCTTCCAGAGGTTGAAACCCAATTACAGGAGACGAAACCGGACATATTATTTCTAAGTGAAACTGAAATAGGGCCGACCACTTCCCTAGATGAGTTCATAATTAACGGATACTCTAATTTAATAGCTAAATCAGACACCCAAGATCGCCATGGGCATGGAATATGTGCCTTCATTCATTCTCCTCTAGGATCCTCCGACCACTCCGTCGTATCAGTTAAGATAAAAACGAAATGTAAGAAGCCCGCAGACGTACCCCTCCACCGTACTGTATACCGATACTCTATGGCTGACTGGGATAGCTTCCGTACATTCATATCTGATTTACCTCTGCACTCCATGTTTAAAAAGGAAGTGTCCTCTATAGTATCAGATCTGACCGAATGGTTAATTGTATGCATAGACCAATTCGTACCATCTAAAAAATTCCAACAAAAACCTAACAGCCAGCCATGGTTCTCCCCAGAATGTGCTGCTGCTATCGCGCACAGAAATCACTTTTTCCATAGCTACCAACGTAATAGATGCACTGAGACTAAAGCTGCTTTCAGGTCTGCCAGCAACCACTGTAAAAAAGTAATAAAAAATGCAAGAGAGCTATATGCCCAGTCTGTTAAATCCAAGGTAGCTGATCAGCGGCTTGGATCCCACCAGTTTTGGCAAATAACAAATAGAATCCTGAACAGAAGTGTGCGTTCTATCCCAACCATTATCAATGGACCAGAGGTCATCTCGTCAGCGTCAGACAAGGCCAAACTATTTGCAAAGAACTTTGCAGCTAATTCTACCCTATGCGACGAAGGCCATCAACTCCCCATATTTCCTCCTATAACACAGAACAAGCTAGGTAACATATATCCGTACATGAGGTCGCCAAGCTAATAAAAAACCTAGATTCCAGTAAAGCAACTGGCCCTGATGGCATTCCAATTATAGTGTTAAAAAAGCTTCAACCAGAACTTGCTCCCATACTTACGAAACTATTTAAGCGCTGCCTTAAGGAGAAGTGCTTTCCGACCCCCTGGAAGACGTCATCAGTTTGCCCTGTATTTAAGAATTCAGGTGATAAGTCATCTCCCTCTCAGTACAGACCAATAAGTCTCCTGTGTGTTATGAGTAAGTTGCTGGAATCCATATTAAATAGAGAAATAGTCAACCACCTCAGCAGGAATAACCTTCTTAGTGACACACAATATGGTTTCCGCTCTGCAAGATCTACCGCAGATGTGCTGACGGTTATATCCCACAGGATTAGTGAATCTCTTGACAAAGGCTTCCTTTCTAGGGCAATGGAAATCTATCTGTAAATAAATAACCCCTTTTCTCTTGAACGCTAACAATCTACTCCTTCCAACCTATCCACCACTAAACTCCCACATTGCCCTGCATCTGTAGTGGAATCGCTAACTTTCAGTCCCTAATCCCTCACATGCAAACTGTTTTAATAGCCATCACCAAACATCTATACATTTCTACCTCTAAGGCATGCATTACAGTTCATTCCTATCCAGTAAGGGATTTAACAGCCTAAGCACACAGAGGCAGGTACTTAACAGCCAAAGTACTCAGAACCAAAGCGATCTACACTACATAACTGTCTCCTCGAGTTTTGCATTGAAACGACACTCCTTGTTATGCAAAATGTCCCATGACTCTTACTTGAAAATACCTACAACTTCAGCTCTATTCGCACCAACTGAAAACCTGTCCATATAACTATTCACCTAATTACGCATGACTCAAAACTTGCCGTCTTATCCATATTATATTGCACTTACATCCTAACCCTCGTATGATCTAAAATAGCTCGGGCACAACTTGAAGTGAATAGTATCAGTAAGTAAAGAATTGCCTTTTAGAAAGGTTTTATTAACTGTAAAATACACGTACGCTCTTGAAAGGATCGAGCGGGAAAATGAAACAGAGGGCGCTTTTATTATGAATGTCAATCCCAAGGGGGATAACTCTTAACAACAAATTAAATCATAACATTTTCCCCGTCCTAAAGTATTCAAGTAAGGGGTAATTAATTATAGACAAATTTTTTTTTTTTTTTTTTTTTTTTTTTACAATCACATAAGAATCATTTTATTTACAAATAACATATGAACCCAAACTGCAGTTTTTTCAGTATTTAGTCACAAAATCCTTATATTTACTAGGGAATTGTCGAACTCTGGACGACCTCCGCACAGATTGGCAGGAATGCTGATTTTCAGTATTATTTTTTAGTGAAATCTGATTTTCTTCAAGATCAGACGATTGATTTTTGTCTTCCTCATGACCAATGTTTTCATTAGTAGAAGGTTCAAATAAAGTCTCTGAAGTAGTAGGATTATTATTAGAGTTTTCTTCATTTGATGAGTTTGGAGCTAAGTCTCGAACGTTGACAGTGGTTTCAGTACCAGAAGGTAGTTGAACATAAGCGTAGTGGGGGTTGACATCTATTAGGATGGCAGGCGTTACAGGAGGGTCATGTTTACTTGTTTTAGTGTGGTTTCTAATATATATTGGGCCTGGTTTAACCCAAGAAGGAATTGAAATTCCGGAAGCAGATTTACGACTATATTTAAATAGTCTATCATGGGGAGTCATATTAGTGGCAGTACAAAGTAATGATCTAATTGAATGAAGTGCGTCCGGTAGTATGTCTTCCCAATAAGGTAGTTTCATTTGATTAGAATGTAATGTTGTTTGAATGGCCTTCCATAAGGTACCGTTGAGTTTTTCAATCTGTCCATTACCTTCAGGATGATACCTACTTGTTTTAGAAGTAGCAATTCCTTTTTTGTGTAAAAAATCCTTTATTTCTCTTGCTAAGAAATCAGAAGCACGGTCAGTATGTATCATGTCAGGCAAACCAAAAATTGAAAAGAGTTTGTTTAGACAGTGGATAATGGTTTTGCTTGTCATATCTCTGCAAGGAAAAGCGAAAGGAAAACGGGAATACTCATCAATTAGAGTAAGTAGATATTTGTTGCCATGTATAGAAGTAGGTAGAGGGCCTTTAAAATCAAGATTTAATCGTTGAAAAGGTAATATGGCTTGAATGAGAGTCCCTCCATTGGTATTGGCGAATTTGGGTTTCAGTAATTGACAGGATGAGCAAGAGTCAGTAATATTCTTAATTTGATCCAAAGTAAAAGGGAGGTTCCTCGTTCTTATAAAATGGCTTAGTCTTGAAACACCAGGATGACATAATTGTTTATGTAAATCACGAAGATCTTGTAGATTGTAAGTAAGAGCAGAGATGCGAGAGAATGTGTCAGCAGCAATATTTTCAGGTCCAGGTCGATAAACTATAGTGAAATTGTATTGGGATAATTCTATACGCCAACGACATATTTTGTCATTCTTAATTTTTGATTTTCTTTTATTGTCGAATATGAAGCTGATGCTCTTCTGATCTGTGATGACTTTAAAGTGCCTGCCGAGTAGAAAATGTCGCCACTTACGGAGAGCTTCTACAATAGCGGCTGCCTCTTTTTCTACTGCATGGTGCTTAATTTCGTTAGTATTGAGAGTTCTTGAAAAAAATGCAATAGGACGACCTTCTTGATTTAGTGTTGCAGCAATGCAATAGTTACTAGCGTCCGTTTCTACTTCAAATTCTTTATTTGGATCTACCGTTATTAAAGTGGCGTCTTTTAGATCATTTTTCAATGTTTGAAAAGATTTTAATACAGATGGAGGTAGTGGAAATTCTTTGTTTTGATTTAGTAATAAAATTTTATCAGAAAATTTTTTTAATGAATTTGCAGTAATAGGAAAACATTCCAACTATTCTTTTTTGAGATTTAAGATTCAGCGGAGGTGGCATTTCGAGTAATGGTTTTAGTCTTTGATAATCGGGAGCTATTTGATTATTTTCTATGGTGTAGCCGAGTAGAGTAATAGAACTAGAAGAAATTATGCTTTTATTTTCATTTAAAGTGATGTTATATTGTTTAGCAATTTTGTAGAATTTTTGAAGATTGTAATCGTGTTCTTCTTGATTTTTTCCGCATATAGTTACGTTATCAACATACACAAAGGTATCGGTTAGATTTTCTTTTTCTATAATATAGTCTATGCTCCTCTGGAAAGCACTTACTCCATTGGTGATGCCAAAAGGAAGACGAGTAAATTGAAAAAGTTTGCCACTTACTTCAAACGCAGTGAATTTACGATCAGCATGATTTATAGGTATTTGGTGATAAGCAGATTTTAGGTCGAGAGTAGAGAAGATGTTATATTGAGCGATGTCGTCTACCATCTTATTGATATTAGGCATTGGGTAAGCGTCTAGTTCCGTGAATCTATTAATGGTATCGCTGTAGTCGACTACCATTCTTTTCTTATGATTCTCATTCGAAGTTACAAGAACTTGCGCTCGCCACGGAGATATCGAAGGTTCAATTATGCCTTCTTTCAACATTCTAGCAGTCTCTTCTTTTATGAATTTGTTGGCGGCAACAGTGTAACGTCGGGATTTTGTCGCAATAGGAGTAGTATGAGGAGAAAGATTAGAAAAGAGAGGAGGGGGTGGAACGTTTATGGTAGGAAAAAAATTATTCGTGTTTATAGCTCCAATTATAAGTTTGTCTCTAGGACCGTCGAATTTAAGTGCTACTTTTTTATATTTTTTTAAAATATCTTTTCCGATTATTAAATCAATGAAAAGGTTTTCAATGATTTCAATTGTTATTCCAGAATGGGTTTTATCTTTCAGTATTAAATCCACGACAGCTTCGCCAGTTATTTTAGCATGTTGATCGGAAGCAGCCAGAGCTATAGTTTTGTTTTTAGGTATTGTGAAGAGTTTAAGTTTTTTAGCAGTATTTTCATTAATGAATGTTTTTACACTGCCGGAGTCCACCATAGCGTTCACGAAGTGCCCGTTAATTTGGCATTGAGTGAATGTGACATCTTTGGAGTTAGTTCCTAGTCAGGATAGAGAAGGTGAGGGGTAGTCAAAGTCGTCATAAAGAACAGCAGTATGAGTGTTAGAAATAGAAGATTTACACACTTTAGCCCAATGACCATTTTTTTGCATTTTTTACATTCGGCGTTTCGTGCAGGACATAAATATCGAGGATGACGTGATTTTCCACAGAAAAAACAAACCCCTTTTGGATGCATATTTTCTTTAGTCACAGCTATACGATTGTAGCCCGAAGGATTATTTGTAGCTGCTACAGTAAAGTTATTTGCGTAGCTTATCGAATGCTTTTCTGCTTGTTCAAGAGATCTGGCCGTGGCATATGTGTCTTGTAAAGTCAGGATGGGTTTTTCTAACAGTCGTTGTCGGATGGACGAAGAAGAAATTCCACCGATGAAAGCTTCCCGAATGTATTGATTTTTGTTTTCTTCAGCAGAAACCGCTTCGAAGTTACATGTTTTGGCAAGCATTTCCAATTGTAGTATGAAGGCATCTATATTTTGTGTTGTTTGTTGCTTCGTCGTCATCAATCGATATCTATTATAAACAATATTTTCAGGTTTTAAATAAGCGGCGTCCAATGTTCTTAATGCACTATCGTAGTCGGTTTTATCGCTTATTAAATCGAAAACAGAGGCTGAAATACAATTGATCAAGGCAAAGAAATTATCTGAAGTGTTTTCGATTAATCCGTTATTATGTGAGCGGATAGAATTCTGGAGGGTTAATTTCCAATGCCTATAGGATTTTTCGGAATTAGGGCATGTAGGTTCCACCTCGAATCTGTCGGGACGTAAGATTCGATCCATTATTATTTTTTTTTTTTTTTTTTTTTTACAGTTAATAAAATTGAAGTGAATAGTATCAGTAAGTAAAGAATTGCCTTTTAGAAAGGTTTTATTAACTGTAAAATACACGTACGCTCTTGAAAGGATCGAGCGGGAAAATGAAACAGAGGGCGCTTTTATTATGAATGTCAATCCCAAGGGGGATAACTCTTAACAACAAATTAAATCATAACACAACTCGTAGCTCAATTCTTAATACCTACTCATACTGTAACATTATCCTAGACTTAAGCTAACATAAATAAAAATAAAAAAAGGGTAAGACTAAAAACCACATTATCTCCTCCCTAATCATAGATGCTTACACTGCATGAACTTCACTCACCCTCTTTATCCATTAACAATTAAATAGCATGTCCCTAAATCACTTTGAAGAGTGTGCAGAGATATAACCCCCACAAACTAACCCAGTAACACTAACCACGCGGGGTCGCAGAAATACCTGGATTAGAACCTAGGCGTGGAGAAACCCCTCTCAGTGCTGACGGACCCAGTAGGTCTTCCCAGATCATCCGTCTAGGAGAAGTAAAACTCTGAAACTAAACCAAAGGGGAGAGAGGCCTCTTCAGTCTTGGATGACAACCTTCCTAGAGCTGGTGACTCAAACAAATTCACCGGTTTGCAAACCTAAATTGCTTAACGAGTAGATAGGCTCTGTCTATCGCCTGGCTTCCATACTCCTTCTTTGCCTATTATCAAGCGCAGAGACACTATCTCAGTGATTCGACAGAAACACCCAGCGGTAGATCTTGTTTCCTGGCTAGGGCAACGAACGCCGTTTTCCCCCATTCCCAGCAAGCCCCACCCCTAAAACTGAACATTTGGGAGTGCTTGAGTATAAGATCTGCCTGAGCAATTAGATTGGGTTGACCTTCTTCTAATGGGTTGAGGGTACCGGATTGACAGTTCCTGGCTGCTGTTCCCGACTGGTAGTACAGGTGCCCTAACTCTTTGGTAGCGCTTAGAGAGGCTGCTCCATCAACAGTTGAATAATATCGGGTTGTTTGTAGTGCCATGACGCGCATGGAAAAGGACCCTGCACTCATCCCCGGTGGGTTTCCTGAGGCCACAATCCTAATTGGAGAAAGGTCAGCTGATGGTCTACTTGTGATGCATGTCTGAAGCTCTGCATAACCTCTTGTTTAGCTCCCCCTTACCTAAACCGAAACTCTTAAAAAAAATATGACGACAGTACAATCTAAAAATAAGCTTAAACCAGGATTAGGGACAAACAAATTCAACTTGCCTCCTCCCTTGAGGCTCTCATTCACAAATATCCGTGGGCTTAGAACTAATTTAGCCGATGTTGAAGCATTTCTCTTAACAAATACCCCGGATATCTTAGCACTAAGTGAGACTAACCTACACTCCTCCATTCCCTCTAACCACTTTAACATGCCTGGATATCTCCCACTCTGCCGTAAGGACTCTGACAGATATATGCACGGACTTGGAGTTTACATTCATAATACCCTTCCCTTAACTAGAGAAACAAACCTAGAAACAGATGATCAAGCCCTTATGTGCTTTAGACTAAACATGCAACACAATATTAGCTACTATTATTTTCTCTACCGCTCTCCCTCGACTCAGGACTGCACCATAATAAACAAAGTATCTGACAGCATAGACACGGCACTGTCCCTCGACACTAGCGCACAAATACATGTATTTGGTGACTTTAATGTCCACCACAAAAACTGGCTTGGATTCTCTACTTACACAGATGCAGCGGTCAGCTTCACTATATCTATCACAAATTGTTACGTTTCCAACCCGTTTCCCTGACCAGGAAGAACAACATGCATCACTTCTAGATCTGTTTTTGACCACACTTCCCGATGACTGCATAACGAAGGCCCACAGCCCACTCAGGAACGCTGATCATGCAGTGATAATGGTTGAAATCGCCCTAAACTCTAGAGCCAAAACTGAAGAGCCAGTGCTCAAAACAACGAGATATTATAAAAAGGCTGACTGGGAAGCCATCAGGGAACAAATTAGAGATGCCCCATGGAGAAATATTTTCTCTCTCCCTGCTGAACAGTGTGCAAACGAGACCACTGACTAGTTCAAAACTGCAATCGAAGCGCATGTTCCCATGCGGAAATTTTATAGTAAGCCCCACTCTCCCCAATGGTTTACGTCGACTTGTGCAACTGCACTTGCTCAAAAGCAGCATGCATACCGTAGGTTTAACCGACATAAGTCCAGTTCAAACAGACTGAAGTATATAGAAGCTAGAAATAACGTTAAGAAAGAAATAGCGACAGCTAAGAGAGAATTTACGGAAACCACTAAAAAGCGCATCAAAGCACAAAAACTAGGAACTCAAGACTTCTGCAAAATCTACAACAGTGTAGTAAATAATGGGCAATCAACAATTCCCCCACTAACCAACAATCACGAGGTTGTCTCCTCAGCAACCGACAAGGCTAACATGCTTGCCAGTCGGTTTGCCTCCAACTCCACACTGGACACTTCCAACCACCCCCTACCTGACTTTCCTATGCGGACAGACGCCACGCTGGACGATCTGAAAACCACCCCTGCTCAGGTGCATGCTATCATAAAAAACGTTGACACTTCGAAAGCATGTGGACCCGATCTCATCCCAGCTGTGCTATTAAAAAAGTGCTCAGCCGAAGTAGCTCCAGATCTCTCCAAACTCTACAACAAATGCCTTAATGAAGCTTGCTTTCCGGGCTGTTGGAAAACTGCTTCTGTTGTACCAGTATTCAA
The DNA here is from genome assembly GCF_053919585.1 of Euprymna scolopes. Lineage (NCBI taxonomy): Eukaryota > Metazoa > Mollusca > Cephalopoda > Sepiida > Sepiolidae > Euprymna > Euprymna scolopes. Next base: position 11,170,556 of record NC_136500.1, read on the forward strand.
GAATTCTGGCGAAAGGACAGACCCATCAAATTATCGCCCCATTAGCCTCCTCCCACTTTTTGCCAAAATATTTGAGACCATAATTAACCATGCTCTAGTCCATCATTTTACAGATGCTAAACTACTGACTGACCAACAATATTGATTTAGACAAGCCCGTTCCACAGCAGACATCCTAACTGTGATCTGTGAACGTATATACCATTCACTGGACAAAGCGGGGGAGGGCAGAGCGGTAGCTCTAGATATATGTAAGGCTTTTGACAGGGTATGGCATGAAGGTCTCCTCAGGGAAATCAGATCATACGGTATCACTGGTAGAATACTTAACATAATTAAATCCTTCTTAGATAAGAGAAAAATCCAGGTTGTCCTCGACGGTCATACATCTAAACAATATGATATAAATGCGGGGGTGCCCCAGGGTTCTATCCTTGGACCTCTATTGTTCCTGATATTCATTAATGACCTCCCCGACAAAATTGCCTCTGAGATGGGTATACATGCTGATGACACCACACTCTATGGCAGGCACGACAGGAAGACGAATGAACACATTTCTAAAGAAATGGCAGAAACACTAGAGGATGACCTCCAATCTGTAGTGGAATGGGGACAAAAGTGGTTGGTCGCGTTCAATGCTGCCAAGACTAAACTAGTTTCATTCAATAATTACAAGAAACCCTCTCTACCACCCATAGCAATGGCCAACGACTCTTTATCTGAGAGTACATCTTTCAAACTCCTTGGCCTAACGTTCACAGGAAACATGAGTTGGAACAATTACATTGAAGGCATTGCCAGGGCCGCTGCAAGAAAGGTGGGCTCTCTCTACCGTGCTAGAAAACTACTAACACCCGAAAGTATCCTGTACGTCTATAAGGCCACCATTCGCCCATGTATGGAGTATTGCTGCCACATCTGGGCTGGTGCATCTGCTACTAGTCTCTCGCTCCTTGACAAGGTTCAAAAGAGAGTCGCAAATCTGATAGGCCCTAAACTGGCATCTAAGCTTCAGCCTCTGTCCCATCGACGAAATGTTGCATCCCTCTGCCTTTTCTACAAGTATTTTAGTGGTGAATTCTCTGACGAACTGCAATCACTTGTGCCCCCACGACGTGAGCACCCTCGACAAACCCGACAGGCTGCTAAATCCCACCCCCACACTGTAGAGATCCCTAGATGTAAAAGATCTTTTTACTCCAATAGTTTCTTCCCCAGAACCGCTAGACTCTGGAATTCCATTCCAGGTCCCTGCTTCCCCAACAGTACTGACGTGCAGAAGTTCAAGTGTAACGTGAACCGACATCTTTCTGCCCAAATCCCTACATAGTACCCCAGTAGTTGTTGCCCCTGATAGTAGCCCCCTACACCAAAGTTGCAATTTGCCTTGTTTGAGGTGAAAATGTAATTAAAAAAAAAAAAATTGCTCTTGACATATCAAAGGCCTTCGACAAGGTATGGCATAAGGGTCTACTTCACAAGATTTCCAGCTACGGTATAACTGGAAATGTTTTCTCAATCATTAAATCATTTCTCTCCTATAAATCCATAAGAGTAGTGGTAGATGGACAAAATCGGAGGTCTTCAATATAAATGCTGGAGTCCCTCAGGGGTCAATCCTGGGCCCAACTCTCTTCCTGATCTACATCAATGACCTCCCTAAACACATACTTAAATCATTCGTTGACATCTATGCTGATGACACGACCATCTATGGCAACACATCAAAGGTTGTTAATGACAAAGTTCTCTCGGATTCTCTCTCCTCTGATCTCGAGCGTGTGGTGCAGTGGGGGAAGATGTGGCTGGTTACCTTTAATGCATCCAAAACCAAACTCCTATCCTTACATCATCAACGCTCTGATCCCCAGCTGGCATCAATTGTGATGGATGGCTCTCGTCTGGGTGAGGCCCCGTGTTTTGACAAGCTCCTGGGTTTGACCTTTACTCCTGATCTGAAATGGAACACGTACATCAAATATGTTGCCAAGGTCGCTGGAAAGATGGTGGGATCCTTCTACCGCTCCAGAAGATATCTCACTACTGATGCAATTATCTATCTATATAAAAGCCAAGTGCGTCCAAGGATGGAATACTGTTGCCATATCTGGGCAGGAGCGGCCAAAAACAGCCTATTGTGCATTGACAGAGTACAAAATAGACTTTGTGGCTTAGTGGGGGATGCCCTTTTCTCTACCCTGCAACCTCTCTCCCACAGAAGAGACGTTGCGAGCCTATCCTTGTTTTATCGTTATTTTCATGGCAGGTGCTCGTCTGAACTCCAATCCCTGGTCCCCCCTCGCCAATCTTTCACGAAAAACACCCGTCTAGCTGAATCCACTGTGAAAAATTTCCCCCACTCTATATCTGTGCCTAAATCAAAACGCAGATTCCATGAACAAAGCTTCTTTCTTAGAACTGCACGCCTGTGGAACTCTGTTCCGTCTGCCTGCTTCCCTCCGGACTACAACTTGGATGTCTTCAAATCCAATGTTAACAAATTCCTAATGAACCGCCCCCTTAATTAAACACTTCATCAAATATCCACACTAACGTAATGTACTTGCAATAACCCTTATCCCTGAGTGGCTTCCGGGCCTTGATAAGTGGTGGTCAATGTGTAAAAAAAAAAAAAAAGAACTGTCTTAATGTTAATCTTGGTCATGACAACGTCTTTCTTCCTCATCTTCTCTGGACACCCTTGGGACAAAATTCGCGCAAATTTTCCGCATCTTCTATTTTTCGCGAATAATTGTGCGTACATTTCCTACACTGACATCAAACTGTGCAGTTATTGTCGACGGTCCTTATCCATTAAATTCTTTATTTGGTCACTCAACTCTGGTGTTCTGAATTCTTTGCTCTTCCAAAACCTCTCATCATCCCCCACAGATTCCTCGCCTTCCTTGAATCCTTTATGCCACTCAAAAACTGATGCTCGATTCATGCAAGATGGTCCAAAAGCAGTCTGAAACCTTCTATACGTTTCTGCGACATTTTTTCAAGTTTAAAACAGAATTTTATTGAATATCGTTTTTTAAGTGTCCTCACAAACAGATTGCATTTTTGTAATTTACTAGCTGTGACAATCAGGCTTTAGTAGGGTGTATTCCAATTCTTGTTGTAGCTGTCCATTTGAATCTGAAATCATAAAAATTGGTCAGTCGTCTCATAAGATGTATAGCAATAACATACTGAATCGTCAAGAGTCTACGACAATTTTAAATGTATGTACAAAAACGTCTGGAAACTTATTGAAGGCACCTAATATGCGATTAAAATATATAGAAAAAGGCTTAGATCAACAAACTTTGATTCACTCAGATTTAGTATACTAATAGATGAAATGGATTTTTTACTTTAAAAAATCTCTCTCTATTTATGTAAATAATGTTTCACAGCTAGAAATCTTTATTTGGAATACAATACAACCACTGAACTTAAATATTTTTTAATATCATTGTGAATTCTTTGTAAAGATATTAACTTTCGAAAATCCACAGTTACGGCTGCGTTTCCGCTGTTACGGTTTAAATCCGTCCGCTATTTTCATAGAAAGCTGGACTTTTCCTGAGCAGATTTTCGCGAAAGAGATGGAGGATGAAGAGAGCGTACAAATAAGAGGAGAAAGGACACTTGGGGGGGTTGTAAAGTGAAGGCGTGGACTAACAAGGTTATGCGCGAGTGTTGCAGACTTAAGATAAACAGAAAAGACAGAAAAGACGGGAACCGTAGTCTTGACAACGCGGCCATTACGAACGAATTGGTCAGTTGAAATGCATGCCGGGTATTGCTTTTAAAATCACATTGGAGCATGGCTAGACAAGAAAAAAGTGAATATACACGGAGACATTTTGCTTCGCGTCCTTACTAGTCTCTTCTAATCTTTCTTTTCGTTCTCTTATTATTGTAGGTAATGTAAATTCGAACGTATACATCAAAGTGAAGAAGATCAATTGCGTGAATGATTTCAAATCGAAGTAGAGAAGAGTCCAATTGAAATTCGGTTGTTGAAAAAGAATGTGAAAATGAGAATATCAGAGGAAATGATATCGGACAATAAATTGGATTAAAAGTTAAAAAGTTTTGTCTACGTGTATAAACGCAACAACTTTGGAACGCTTTGGTAGAATTATATAACGTTTTTCCAAAACTATAATATTTTAGAAAACTATAATATTTTTCTCAGATTAATATCTGAAGAGAGTCAAACATGATCGAAGCATGAGTTTTAAATGTTTAAATACCAAACCGTGTTTTAATATTAATTCAAAATTTAAATATATTAAACAAATGAATGTTGGTAGCTCCACTTTTTAAATATACAGATTTTCTCTCATTGGGATCATACTACCCTCTACTTCATATATATATATATATATATATATATATATATATATATATATATATATATATATATAAGAAAGAGAGAGTAGGTGGTAGTTTGTTTGAAGCATTAGTGGTAAAAGATATGTGGAAGTTTTAAAAGCCAAAAACAATGCGAAAAATACCGGAATCTTGAGAGTAAAGAAAAGAAAAACAAACAAACAAATAGACGCAGTAAACATTCACGTTACCTATTGTGTGATGGAAGGGGGAGATAAATTTATTAGACCTTATTTTATCTCTTTTATTATTATTATTATTATTATTATTATTATTATAGATTTTTATATATTTTTACTAGTTTGTTATAAATATATATATTTTTGTTGTTGTTGATGTTTTTAATTTGTGTTCTTTTGTTTTAGTTTTTTTTTATATTTGCATTCGTGTGTAAGGTGGGTAATTGATTTCATGTATTTTTTATTTGTTTTGTTTTGTAGCTATAATATTCTTTCTTTGTTTAGACATTTATTTATTTTTAATTATATAGTACCCAGTATACGCCAGGTAAATTATATGATAAGGAAGATAACTCTGCTTAACTTATTGACTTTTACCTTTTTTTCTTTCTCTAGTTTTGTAAATATATATACTATATATATATACATACTACACATACACAAACGCACATATATATAAATACATATACACACATAAATACATATATACCACACATACATACCATATATATACTATATTCAGTAAATTATAGTATAAGGGAGAGAACTCTGTTAAACTTCATTTGTTTTAATTTTTTTTTATTTATAAAGTTTTACTGACTTGCTATAAATATATTTTATTTTCCTGGTTTGTATATATTTTATATATATATATATATATAATTTATTTATGCAAACAGCGATAGCTACATATGTGCATACATGTTTCTGTAATCACCCGCGTTGGGGGATTACGCCTTCAGGCCAAGAATTATCGTCGATAACTGATATTTCCAACAAAAACTTTTTCTTATTTCGTTTACAAAGTTAGAATGTAACATGGGTGGGGGTTATGAGCGCAGAGAGGATAAGTGAGGTCTTTGAAGATAATAAACGTCTTTTTTATTTCCCTTTTTAAGTTTATCTATCCCATCTTTTGGGTTTACGGCATAAGGTACTTGCGAATTTAGTATTTTTGTCTCGCGGTCAGTAAATTAAAAACATTCCTTAGTGCTGTTGAGTACTGACCGGTGTCTTTCAATCGACACACACACATACACACACACAAACACACACACTCTAGAAACAAACATACGCTTATACCTATACTCAGGAGTGGATATACACTGTCCGCTGTATTTTACTCTCACACACGAACTGAAAACAGACAATAACTATAACGACACACAAGAATAAAATAAATTAAATAAATAAATAAAATAAAAAGTAAATAAACAAATAAACAAATAAAAATAAAAGAAATAAATAAAATAAAACATAAAACCCCGGAAGTTATCAACCTCATCATGCATAAATGCACGTATAAACACCCACACTTTGATACACCCGTGTATATATACACACATATATACATATATACATACATAGATACATAATGCTCTCATATAATTATAACATGTTTATATTTATACTCACATACGCAGTTATATCAATGCACAGACCCTCAAACACATACATCCATGCACACACCTGGATATCATATATTATGACTGTTATTATACCAAAACTAATAATATTAATCCCACTAACAATCCTAATAATAATAATTTCTATAATATTGATAATATTAATAACACCAACAATATCAATCATAATAACAAAAATAAGAGTGTCGATTGGGAATCAATAAAATATATATATATGTATATATATACATACACACACATACACATATATACATATATATGCATGCATAAAAATACATGTACACGTATACTAGCATACACACAATATATACACACACAGTCAGACTATCCGCAGGTACAGACACACATACCCATCCATACGTGTCCCCAAATCTCCACAGATATATACGAGACACATATACATATAGATATCAATATAGACTCACGTGTATACTTACAGATATATACACACATGGACACACAGATACCCGTTCACTCACAACGTATAAAAACACAGCAATACATGCACAAATACAAAAACCTTTTTTAATAATAAGGTGCCTTTTAACTTCCGTAGTATATAGTGAATATGTTCATTCCTATTTCTATTTTAGATGTATCATTTGGTGGTAGTGTACATATATATGTCTGTATTTTGTATAAATATGTATGTATATGTGTATTTATGTATGTATGTGTGTATGTGTGTATGTATGTTATATGTATATATGTGTGTATATGTCTATATGTATATATATATATATATATATTTATTTAAATAAGGGGTTAGTCACCAACAATGTGCATTTTTTAACATTATTTTATTATTCCGTGTCTTGGTTTTTCATTGAGAATTATGTTTAGATCATTGTAATAATGTTTTTAAATCATTGAAATCGTTTTTAACGCGTTTCAGACATTCTGTGAAGCGTCCTCTTCAGAAATTATTTTCAAAATGTGTTGGAGATGTAAAAATAGCATTTTCGTAGTTCATTTGAAGTGTTTCCAAGGGGGGTGGAAACGTGTAATTGTCTACTATTCATTGGAATGTTCAATTTTTATTACTCTTTTATTGGGCTGTGGCGAGTTGGCTGTGGTCATTCCTGTGTTGTGTTTTTCTCTCTCATTCTCTCTTTCTGCTTGTGTTTTTTGTTTTCTTTTCCTTTAGGGTAGGATGTGTGTGTGTTTTCTTTTATTGGTTTGAAAATGTGTGTACTGTTTTATAGTATTATGATGTTATTTGCTTCCCTGTTAATATCTATGTATATGTATGTGTCTATTTTTCATATATATGCATGTATATATTTGTGTATGTATGTATGTATAATATGGTACTTAAACCAAATTTATATTTTACTCTATTTTATTTCTATCTCTAACCCATATTAATTTTCTTATCAAGTTTAAATCCATACCTTTATTTTAATTTTTTCCAGATACATCTGCCTTACTTTTAATGCTAGGTTTATTTATGGTGTCTTTTACATTTAATAAAAACCCTTCACAATATTTGCTGACGAGGAAACCTTGTTTATTAAAAAAACTATATGTAATAATTATTGTCCGTAACTTGATGTCTACCACAATAAAAACACTGTTTTCCGAAACGATCGTACAAATAATTGATTTTGTTGTTGTTCCTTCTTATGAAACGGATTTTTAATTTAATTATAATTTGATTTTTACATTATCAATCACATTACTAAATATGTATATATATATATATATATTTAGTAATGTGATTGATAATGAGATATATATATATATATATATATATATATATATATATATATATATATATATATATTCTCCACATACAGACCATGAATCAGTGCCGTAAATATTTCTCCACGGGTGTGTATTTAATTCACACCCGCCCGTCGTAACAGTGCTCTAAACCTCAGCATGTTTACAAACAAATTAATAGTGGGCTTCGCTTATTAGCTTAAATACGCGTCGGGTGAAAATATATTTACAAAGTGCTCAACCCGAAGGGGGGGGGGCTTTACTTATATATATCACTAGCAAAAGTACCCGTCGTTGACTGGATTCAAAAACAGCCCACAGAAAATGGACTCTGATTTATGAAAGTATGATAGGTTATGAAAAGGAAGGGTTGTAAAGAGATAGCTTCGAATTTGGGGGTATCAAAACCAAAGCAAAAAACACAATTTTTTATACCATCCCTATTTAAGTTAAAACATACTTATCAAAGTATTACTATGTACATCTATATCAAAAACACTTGTAAACATTTTTTTTAATTTTTTAATTTTTTATTTCCATACTTTGTGGACCAGACACGAACGCAGACCCCACAATTTTAATAAACCACCGTTCTGCCAGATCAAACATACCCATTCCTGTGTCTCGATACATCTTCTATCCTTATATGTAATCAGTTTTTTTTTTAAATAGTCAACCATATAGGAGCCTATTCGTGACCAGACACACACACACACACACACATACACATACACACACATATTCAGCTTTATATTATAGATATATGTATTTAAACTATAGGAGTTATTTCCCCTTTATTTCTCGTTTAATTTTCATAGATGAAAATGGATGTGTTCTATGCTTCCATAAATACAATGTGGTTCGCTTTCAGGAAAATTGTAAGAAGTCATGATATTCGGTGTATCTTTAATACTGTGTGACTAAACACTACGCCAGACAATATTTTTTCAACCTGGCAACGCCGGGTACATATACAGCTAGTATAAGATAAATGGATAGTTGAATATTCTATTTTTTAGGTAGTCAAAAAACCAAAGACACAATCACGCATCAACCAATTGATTATGTATTCACATTCTTAAAACTTGATGTACGAAATCTATTACTAACATCGATTACTCTTCGTATATAATTCATAGGAACTAAAACACGATATTTATATTTGATGTTTACATTTTAATTCACTCTTCCTGTGGATAACATTTGATATTTATATGAGATACATAAATATTCGAATATTCTATTAAAGTTTAATCGCTCAAACGTTAACTTAGTAAAGATGTTAAGAGCATTAATGTTCCTCCCTAACTGACCAGTTAACTATGTTATATCTTTCTTACTCTCTCTTGGTCTTATCAAATTCAAAGAAAACAATTCATCTAGTCTGGTGGAGTATCCAGCTTCGTGTTATTACTAGGGAAACATCTCTTGGGGAAGGTGTACCATTCTTTGTTTAGGCCAGTTTGGATTAAACATAGTGATGGATCTTATTTGGTCTTCGAATACTGTTATTCCGCATATTTAGTCAGGGTTTACTCGTGGCGATGAAGCAACCTCGTGCCAAGTTGCCCTGTACACAGAGACCTTAAACACACGAGGATAGTAACGAGTAAAAATTATCTCATATTAGTAGCCGATTTTCTTTTTCTTTTAAATCTTTATTGCGTTGCAACTAACAAATTGATATTGTATTCTGGTTAGCGTATTTTCTTTATTATCCATGTTCTTTGCACAAACATTGTTCATTTCACTTCACAGCCGGTCCATTCTCATCCTCGACTTTACACGTCCATTTTCTTCGGCGTCGACTTTGCTTCTCCGACTTCACATTTCTAGTCTTCGCTTTACACATCCATTCTCTTCGACTCCCTTTTGCCTCTGCATCGAACACGTGCTACATTTTCTCTCCTTTTTTCTTTTCTCTTCTCGCACACACTTCCTAATTTGCATATACGGTTTTTCGACTACTGCTGCTAATCTCTTCGCATGCTTCGCTTCTGATGATAATTTCCCACGCGCTCATATGCCTATATTACATTTATATGAAAAATTATTTCATACAAAGTTAAGGGTGGCACCAAAGATAATTCTGCTGTCTTAAAACAGATTTATCTCCCTTGCATTTGCTAGGTTTTACGTAAAAGAAGTTTGAGTTTACTTTTTTTCAATTAAACATTGATGCATACAGAAATTATAAAATAAATAAAAAATATATAGTTCAGTATTAGAAAGAATAGTTTCTCATATCTTTCCATTGGAAACACCGGGAATCTTACACTCGTACTGAATATATTAAATTGCAAATGATTTACTTTAAATTACGTTAAA